>NW_022293390.1:0-1092 GCF_002776525.5 Piliocolobus tephrosceles | reverse complement strand
AATCAATTTACAAGGCAAGTATGAAGAGAAAAGAGAATCTAGGACAGGAGGGGCAAATAGAAAGTAAATAATATGGGACATTTAAAATTTAAAACAGAATTACTGCAAATGTAAATAAAGTATATTCAACTTAAAAGATACAGATTTTTAGCCTAGCTATATAATGCTTGTAAGAACATGAGGCTACCAAAAGTAAAAGAATGCAAAAGATATACCATGCAAACATAGCTAAAAGAAAGCTATACTGAGTTATATTAATATCAGCCATACTATTACCAAATAACAAAAAGGTCAATTTCCGATGAAAAACTTCAAAGCATCAGGAAGATGTGACAATTCTATGTGTATATGAACCTCATAACATGGCCTCAAAATGTAGACAACAAAAATAGAACTTAAAGGAGTTACATACATATTCACAGCTATCATGGGAGATTTTAAAACACTTATTAACGTATAAAATGAACAAACTGAATAAAACTTCAGTAAGGGTATAAAAGATATGAACTAGCTGATTAACAAAATTTACTTAAGTGATCTATGCAGATTATTAAATTCAATAACTTAAAAATATGCATTATTTTTAAGAGCATTTAAAACATTTACCTAAATTAACTAGAAATTGGGGCCGGGCATGGTGGCTCAAGCCTGTAATCCCAGCACTTTGGGAGGCCGAGATGGGCGGATCACGAGGTCACGAGATCGAAACCATCCTGGCTAACACGGTGAAACCCTGTCTCTACTAAAAAATATGAAAAAATAGTCGGGCGAGGTGGCGGGCGCCTGTAGTCCCAGCTACTCGGGAGGCTGAGGCAGGAGAATGGCATGAACCCGGGAGGCGGAGCTTGCAGTGAGCTGAGATCCGGCCACTGCACTCCAGCCTGGGCGACAGAGCGAGACTCTGTCTCAAAAAAAAAAAAAAAAAAAAAAAAAAGAAATTGGGCCATAAAGCAAGTCTCAACATATTTGAGAAGTTGTAATATGTGGAGTATGTTCTTTGGCCCCCATAGGAATAGTTAATCTAGACATCAATCACAAAGATAGTTAGAAAAGCCCTCTATGTAGTAATTAAGAAATAACTTTTAAATAGTC
>NW_022293389.1:0-1167 GCF_002776525.5 Piliocolobus tephrosceles | reverse complement strand
GACCCTGAAACTGGACCCATCCCAGTAAAAGACAGTGGTGGACAGTCACCCATGGCCCCAGCCCAATGAAACACCAAGGATTCCACAACCTCAGTCTCCAGGCTTGTGTAGCCACCCCAATGGCAGGTCAATCCCAGTGGCCCTATGCTCCAGACTGCCCCAGAACAGGCTAGCCCTGCAGCCATAGACTTCAAGCCTACCTCAGCATTAGGTAGAGCCCCACAGCAACTGTCGTTGTACACATGGTTAGTACACATGGACTCCGCCTCCAGACCAGGACAAGCCCTGGGACCCCAGACTCCAGGTATGGTACCTGCATACTGAATTTCCACGCATGTCTCAGCTCCAGGCAGAATCCCACAGCACAGGCTCCAGGCCTACCACGTAGACTTGATCTCCAGATCTTTACCAGTGCCAGGCTGACCCTACTGGCCCCAAGGTTCAGACTGCCATAAGCACTGGGAATAGCACCTCAGCCCCAGACCTTAAGGCCATCCTAGCATTAAGTAGGCCACCACAGCCCTAGTCATCAAGGTGGCAACTTCAGACTCATCCTCCTGTCTCATCTCTTTGAATTCAGGATCTAAACTCACCAAGCAAGGACAGCCCTTGTGACCTCAGACTCCACATTGTCCTGGTACCAGATTAGCATCCCTGGTGTAAAATATCAGGTAGACATCCCTGAACATAAGCTTCAGGATTGTCTAGTATTGATCCAATTCCTATGGATCATGGCTTCACCCTTCAACTAGCTCCAGTAACCCATGCGCCAGCAGACCCAGGATAAATCAGGTCTGTCTCTGTGACTCACAGTCAGCCCAGAGTGTGGACCTAGGCTTTATGCCAGCACCAGCACCTGGATGGCCCTAGGCCCCAGGCCTTTCTCCATAACCCAAGCTCCAGGGCACCCACGTGCCAGGCCCACTCCAGTGCCAGGCCAGCTCCTGTGAACCCTGGTTTCAGGCTGACCCCCAGGGGTTGAAGCTTCAGGTCTAAAACATAGCTCATAACCTGAGAAAGATTAACATGACCAAGTAGGGAAAAAGAGTTGTAACCCAACTATATGATTGCGTGAATGTTACCTGAATATGAGACTGTATAAATCAGTAGATAAATGCATAGTGGTGAGATTATTTTGATCTTTGAGATTTAATTTCTTTAGTGCTG
>NW_022293388.1:0-7483 GCF_002776525.5 Piliocolobus tephrosceles | reverse complement strand
AGTGTCCCTAGGAAAAGCAGCTTATCAGAAGTCACATTCAGTTGTTTCTTTTCTGTTGCCTTCTTGAACATAGATGACACTTGACAGTTTTTAATATAAACATTGTAGAAATATGTTTTAAAGTCCGGGCAGGATGGCTCACACCTGTAATCCCAGCACTTTGGGAGGCCGAGGTGGGCTGATCACCTGAGGTCAGGAGTGTGAGATAAACCTGAGCAACATGGAGAAATCTTGTCTCTACTAAAAATACAAAATTAGCTATGCATGGTGGTGCCTGCATGTAATCCCAGCTACTTGGGAGGCTGAGGCAGGAGAATCAATTGAACCTGGGAAGCGGTGAGCCGAGATCATGCCGTTGCACTCCAGCATGGGCAACAAGAGCGAAACTCTCTCAAAAATATATGTATGTAAACAATATATATATCTACACACACATACATATATATATATATATATATATATATATATATATATATGTTTTAGAAATGATGCCTCCAGGCCGGGCTCGGTGGCTCACACTTGTAATCCCAGCACTTTGGGAGGCTGAGGCAGGTGGATCACCTGAGGTTTGGAGTTCGAGATCAGCCTGGCCAACATGGTGAAACCCCATCTCTACTAAAAATACAAAAATTAACTGCTTGTGGTGACAGGCGCCTGTAATCCCAGCTACTCGGGAGGCTTAGGCAGGAGAATCTCTGGAACCCGGGAGGCAGAGGTTGCAGTGAGCTGAGATCTTGCCACTGTACTCCAGTCTATACGACAGAGCAAGACTCCATCTCAAAAGAAAAGATATGATGCTTCCTACAAACAAGAAACCAATAAGTGGTTACCTAGAGAGCTGGAGGACATGTAATTTGCAGTGTGCTGTTTCTAATTTTTAAATTATATGGATGTTTCTCCTATTAATAATAAAAGTAAGTTTCTGAGAAAAGAATGTAT
The DNA here is from genome assembly GCF_002776525.5 of Piliocolobus tephrosceles. NCBI lineage: Eukaryota > Metazoa > Chordata > Mammalia > Primates > Cercopithecidae > Piliocolobus > Piliocolobus tephrosceles. Next base: position 6,544 of record NW_022293388.1, on the reverse strand, counting down.
CATTACTTGCATCAGAAAAGCAATACCTTTGTGTGAAAAGTAGATTTCTAGTAAAAGCTGCTTTTTTTATCTTAATACTTTTTTCCAAAAACAGAGTACATACTGATTTGCAATGAACTGCTTTTAGACCTAAGAATAAAAAGGCAAGCCACATATCAGCCACATATCTCTAATTCCATATCTATCTAAATCAAATTTTCTGGAGTCCTTTGAACTTTCCTACATTCAAAACATTTTTTAATTGGATTCTAGCAGTTGCTTTTTTTAAGCTATGGGGATGCCATTTTCCTGGATGTTGGAGATGATTATAATCTAGGTTTTGAGGATAAATATTACACCTCTCATGATACTTTTTAAGGATTTTTTTCTGCTTGTTATGTGGCTACAATAATTTAAGTCTTCTACTAATATTAATATCTGTCATTTGCTGGGTAATAGTCATAGAAATATGAATGAGCGTAAAAATGGAATTCCTTTACTTATTTTTTGCATTCTATTTTGTACCAGTTTTTATTGAAATATCCACATATATTATGGCTATTTTACATTCACATTTATTGCATTTTTCTGCTTGTTACATACTTTTTACTGATACAGTCTATCTATATATGCTGGTTAGAAATTCATTCGTTCTATTATGGGCTATTTCTTGGTTAATAGTATTCACTTAGAAAAAGTAGATACTATTCAGTTTCCTAATGTTGCATGTATGGTAGCAGCTTTAGTTAGTAATTTACTACATTCTGATGCTAGCTACATACCCCAGTTTTCATTAATATCTATATATTGTTTTAATTCCATGATTTTATGTTTTAAATTATTTTGTCTGTTTTTTTCAGAACTCACTGTATCTTCCTCATTATAAGTCATATGTAATCTATCACTTTTATTCATGTATTAATTATCACTGTTATTATTTTATAACCACTTTATAGACAAGCAGCCTGAAGCTCACAGTTTAACTAGCTTTTTTCTTTCAAAAAGCATTTCTTGGCCGGGCGTTGTGGCTCACGCCTGTAATCCTAGCACTTTGGAAGACCGAGGCAGGCAGATAATCTGATGCCAGTGGTTCCAGACCAGACTGGCAAACATGGCAAAACCTCGTCTCTATTAAAAATGCAAAAAATTAGCCAGGCACAGTGGCATGCGCCTATAATCCCAGCTACTCAAGAGACTGAGGCATGAGAATTGCTTGAGCCCAGGAGGCAGAGGTTGCAGTGAGCTGAGATCAAGCCACTGCACTGCAGCCTGCATGACAGAGTAAGACTCTGTCTCAAAGAAAGAAAAAAAAAAGCATTTCTAACAGGTAGTTATTTTGACTTATGATAAAAAGCCAGGCTTGAAGAGGGCAAAGAATGTCCTTTTTGATTTACCAATGACCTAGGTTAAATATAAAGTCTGGGACATGTCACATGACCTGCAGAAGCAAAATGTGACACTAAGGATTATAAAGGTAATAGCTGTACTGTATTCTAGTAGACCAAAAAAAAATGCCATATTAAAAGTTCTGATTTCCTAGTTTCTGGTCGATGCTCAGAGAAAAGACTCCTGGCAAGGAAGTCAGGTTCTGTAAACTGGTAATGATATTAACATAATGGTAAAACTTAAACAGGTCAATCTGACCTCTCTCAGACTCATGAAATGTTAGAACATCTCTAAGGACTTCCTAGTTCTAAAATGTTCCAATTCTAGGAAATAGTTATGAGTCTATACTAACCCAGATTCAAGGGAAAGATAGGGAAGGGAGAAGGTTGCTTCTAGCCTAGGAAATCATGTACAAACCCAGACCACTTGGGTCTTCACATCTGTGTCCAAGTTGGACACAAAGGCAGGTCATCAGAAGAGGACCAAACTGCCTCAGCACTCATGGCCATCAGAAACTGTTTGGATTTTGGTATCTCAGTGAGTATTGGTATTAGAGGCTTCCTGATTGCAACAACCTTAAGATAATGCTGTTCTTCAAATAAGGTGAGAATTTTTCAATCTCATTGGTTTTGTCATCTCTCTCTTGTTTCCTACAGAAGATTTCCAAAATACGTCTTTACCTGGAACTGCAAATTCTCTGCAGCTCTCCCTTCCTGTGGTGAGCAATGCGGCTTCCTTAACAGGAAGCATCTCCAACTTCTCCAGAGCCTCTGCTCCAGTCATCAGCTCAGCATGGCTACAGCCATCAGCCTCTGGCACCTCCTTCCAGCCAATCATGGGCAGTGCCTACCTTTATCAACATTCTAGCACAACTACGTTGTCTGGGGTTACTGGCCAGAGCCATAGCTCTACTTCAGCTGCCTCTTATCCAGGCAGTTTTGAGTGGGATAGTACAGCAAGCACAGCAAAGAAGTCATCCTCACTCAGGGACTTCACTGTGACTCTCATTGACCAGAACACAGCTGTCTCTTCCATGTCTATGATAGCCCAGTATGCTAAAACTTCAGATACCAATACTGTGGTCCCTCTGTATCCATCACTATCTGCCAGCCTTGTTCAGGGGACACTAACTCACATTCCAAATCAGCAGGGCCATAGCCTGTCACTTCCCTACCAGATAGGAAGTCAGGTCTATTACTATAATCAAGGCACACTGGGACCTCAACTATCCTGCCTGCAATCCTATGGCTCTGTGTCATACACAGGCTGTAGGGCTTCTGCCCATCAGCCAGAAATGGTGATGGTGCTAAAGGAGGTTCAGCCCACAAATGTCCTACCACCAGTCTCTACTTCTGGGATGTATTACTCTGTGTCTACTCAACCCATCACAGAAACCAGTGTTCAAGGTGAGTACAAACAGCAAGAAAGGAGAGGAATAATGTCAGCATTGAAAAGGAGGGTCAAATCTGTAGCTGTGTGGTGAGTCCACAGATAGGTAGAATTTAAGTCCTGAGACTTCAACCACTATTCTTGGGCAGTGCTCTCCATTTGCAGCCTCTATATGAGAACACCTTATAGGTGGGAAAGTGGAACACTATAATGGCCATCTATGCTACATGTAAGAGAGTCCCAAGAGCATACTCAGGGATACATTGTTTAGTGCCCTGACTGATCACTTCCCCCGCACTACCACGCTGTAACGTCCTTCCTTAATCTATTACTTTAGTCTCTTTGGAAGGTACTTCAGAACTCTTATTTTGGCAGTGACATTTTGATTTTCCTTAACTTACAATAGGATTTAAGACCTTGTGTTGAGAGATCCTCTCCAAAACAAACAGGCTCAGAATCTGTGCTTGCTTATATATTTCATGAGGAAGGGCTCCATTCTTTCCCCCAGTCCATGGTGTAAAGTGTTCTTATTCTCTCAAGAGAGTGGAGAGAATGGAAAGGACCCTATAAGAATGTGAGGCTTTACAAAACATCTCCTATTTTAAAAATCACGTTCACTTTTTGACTTACAACAACTCTGTGAAATGCAAAGAAAACCAAGAAACAATCACATCAAATGATAACCAGTAAGAGAACAGTCACTGCCAATCTCCTAACACAGGGTCTTGTCCATGGTCCTTAAGAAGAGCTAGTAAAATGCCTTGCCCATGTTGGAAAGGTATCTGATTGCCGCACTGGTGTGTGGGGGGAGCATCTCACTTACCAGGGACTGACTTCTTCCTTGATTCCTTTGTAGTGATGGAAACTTCCCTGGGGATGGATACTTCCCTGGGATTGCAATCTCCAAGCCAGACATTTTGTCTGCCACAAACTCAAGAATTCTCCAAGTCCTTCAGCAGCAGAAATACCCAGATACTTGAGAGTAACCCATCACCTGAGCTTGGGGACATTTCAATGATAACTCCAGTCCAGAGTCCTACTAATCTCTTGACACTGTCTCCGGCTCCAAGCCAGGAAAAAAATGAGAATGAGAATTTGGATGAGATTAAAACCAACCTTTCAAAGCCTCTAGATGTCTACCAGATCCTAATAGGAAATCAAGATCCTCCACTACTTCCTTTAGAAATCCCTGATATTCACCCACTTCTGGCCTGCATTGATCCTCTTGGCCAAGAGGAGCAGCCTGGTTCTGAAAATGCCGATCAAAGAAATAACAGCCTGAGTCTTGAGGACCAAGGGATATTTGAAAATGGGATTGAGTCTAGCAGTGATTTGGCAGACATCACTACATTGGTGGAGGATTCTTACCTCCCCCCAATCTTCAGTTCCTTACAGGATCTTGACCTACCCAAAGGTCCCTCAGCAAAGAAAGCCAAAGATACCAGTGCCATCGAGGTAAATCAGGTGCAGGAAAAGTCATGTGTCATAAAGGGTCACTCTGATCAAGTCAGGGAGAATAAGCATAAAGCTTCTGAGCCTATTCAGGGTGCTCCGAAGGCCAAAATCCAGCCAAAGAACCCAGAGTGCCTATTAGAGGGAGAAGTGGTTGTTTGCAATGCTACAGTCAGTGACAGTGCCTCTGTGAACAAGGCCAAGCATTCTAGCAACAAACCTCACAAAGCTGCATCCAGCAGGATCAGCAAAACTAAGAGCCATGGGCAGGAAAAGACCAAAGGGAACAGAGAAAACAGCTCCAAGAAATCTGAAGAGAGTAAGCAGTCAGGGAACAAAGTCAAGGTAGAAGAGAAGCAAACCATTCCCAACATGAAGCGGAAGAAAAATCAACCTGAGCTTAGCCAAGAGATCTTTAAAAAGCCCCGAAGCTCCCTGGGCATGCACATGCTGGAGTCCGTGCAAGTTTTCCATGCACTCGGGAAAAAGATCGATAAGAAAACTGGATTCTCTTCCTCCAGGACCCTGGGAAGCTCAAGCAACACCCAAAACCACCAGCCATTCCCAGCTGTCAAACCATGGCTGGATACCCAACGTGAGGGTAAAGGCCCAGAGAAAATTCAAGTCAAGGCCCAGAAACTAGATGGTAGTGCTGAAAAAGAGTGTCCATCTCCATCCTACTCTGAGTTGCCACCACCTGGGAAGGTCAAGTTGATACCTTTGCCCTTTCTGGCCCTGGACAAACCTCAAGCTCGACCTGTTTCTCGGCGGCCAAACCCTCCGGCCTCACGTAGGCCTGCTGTGGCTTACCCTGCTCAACCTGATTCTACTAACTCAGCTCAGTTGACTGCAGTCAATCCATCCCGACCAGCTCCTACCAACACATCTTTGCCAGGTCCTGCCACACCAACTCAGCCAATTTTGACCAAAGCAACCCAACCTGGTTCAGCCAACCCTACCCAGCCTACTGTACCTCAATCTGCAGTTTCTAGGCCATCACTCTACAAAACATCATCTTGTTCTTCTCTACAGCGGGAGCCTGTTTCCACTGCTGTGACCAATCTCCAGTACCTGCCCAAGCCTCAAAATCAATTTCTAATCCAAGACTTCAGCTTCCAACCCTGTCCATGGAGGAAACCCACTGTTCCTGAGCCAGTAATGTCAATGCCTATCACAGAAGAGCAGCGGCCAGAGCGTGAGGCCATGAAGAGAAAGGCTCAACAAGAGCGTGAGAATGCTGCCAAATACACCTCTCTGGGGAAAGTGCAGTTTTTCATTGAAAGGGAAAGAGATATGGAAATTGCTGAATACTACGGCTACACAATCTAAGAGCTGAGATTGTTGGTTTTACTTTGGATATCGCTGGTTTTCCACATATATAGATAGAGACTAATTTATTTATTCTGATATATTTTTAAAACATAATAAAGAAATGTAATAGAATTAATAGATAAATAATAAAGAGGTCTTTTCAGTTTTGAGATGCTGTTGACTGCGAGTTTTCTTTGGTGTGGGGGTGGGGATCAAAGGTTGCATTAGAAAGAAGGAACTATGGCCAGGTGTGGTGGCTCATTCCTATAATCCCAGCACTTTGGGAGGCCGAGGTGGGTGGATCACCTGAGTTCAGGAGTTCGAGACCAGCCTGGCCAACATGGTGAAACTACAAATACAAAAATACAAACTAAAAACTAAAAATACAAAAATTTAGCTGGGTGTGGTGGCGGGTGCCTGTAACCCCAGCTTCTCAGGAGGCTGAGGCAGGAGAATCCCTTGAACCCAGGTGGTGGAGGTTGAAGCGAGCCGAGATCATGCCACTACACTCCAGCCTGGACAACAGAGCGAGACTCTATCTCAAAAAAAAAAAAAAAAAAAAAAAAAAGAAGGAACTAAAAGTTGGATGGGAGAATAGACAGAAAAGGATAAGAACTGAGGAAACAGGAAGGACCATGGTCCAGGACTGAGAAGGTCAAATGGGGAGAGATTTTATGGGCTTATATAAGGAATCAGAAATGGGGAAAATGGCAGAAGTAAGATGCAAAATCTGAGGTTAGGACTAAAAGAATAAAATTTGGATGTAAGTTGAAGATGGCAGAAGATGAGGCTGGGTGGACCAAAATAAATGTACAAAGTCTCCCATGGATGATGGCCTTATGTCTCATAGCCTAGCAGATAGGTATTTTAGAAAACAAGATTCAGGACTCATCAACAGGTTTGGGTTACCTTATACACACACGATCACAGTTGGGAAAGTGAGTACAAAACATACGGGAAATCTACCAGGGGAATGGCAAGGGCTCACAGTTCTCCAAGGTGCAGCTGATAACCTGGGGCCCAGCCA
>NW_022293387.1:0-1460 GCF_002776525.5 Piliocolobus tephrosceles | reverse complement strand
AATAATGGTTATTATTTATTTTTTATTTATGGTAGTTATTTATATTATTCATAATGGTTATTATTATTTTTTTTTAATCATGGTAGTTATTTATATTATTCAGAATAGTTATATTATATACAACATTTATTAATATTGTTCACAATAGTGATAATATTTAAAACAGTTATTTTATATTATTCACAATAGTTATTTATATTATTTACAATAATTATTTTTTATTTTATTTACAGTAGTTACTATTATTTATATTATTAACAATAGTTATCATTATTTATATTATTTACAATAGTTATCATTATTTATATTATTCACAATAGTTATCATTATTTATATTATTCACAATAGTTATCATTATTTATATTATTTACGATAGTTATTATTTATATTATTCACGATGGTTATTATTTGTATTATGCTAAAGTGTTAATATTTATATTATTTATAATGGTAATTATTTATATTATTCAGAATAGTTATATTTTATTCATAACGGTTATTTTTGTATTATTTAAAATAGTTATTATTTACAACAGTTACTATTATTCGGAATAGTTATTTTATATTATTCAAAATATTTGTTATTTATGTTTTTTTACTGATGGTAGTTATTATTTATATCACTTACAACAGTTATTTTATATTATTCATCATAGTTATTTATTTATTTTTTATTGATGGTAGTTATTATTTATATACCTTACAACAGTTATTTTATATTATTCATAATGGTTATTATTAACTTTATTAATGGTAGTTATTATTTATATCACTGACAACAGTTATTTTATATTATTCATCATAGTTATTTATTTATTTTTTATTGATGGTAGTTATTATTTATATAACTTACAACAGTTATTTTTATATTATTCATGATAGTTTTTAATTTTATTATTCATAGGAATTAATATTTATATTATTACTAATAGTTATTATTTTTATGTATAAAACTAACGTGTTTTGAATTTTATTACATATTTTTTTCCATTTACAATTGAATTATTTGCAATTTAGCATACAACAAAAATATTTCATAGGAACAAATAAATATAATAAAGCTACAATATAAAGCTGTATTTAAAACAATATAATTATGTGCATTTTCAAAAGCATGATAAATCCTGATAAAAACAAATAAAATATAACTTATTCCCTTAAAAACAACACGCTTAAAAACAATTTTATAACCTCAAATAATGATTCCCATACCTTGTATTAAAAAATTAAAACTCTTTCCTTTTAAAATAACACGCTTAAATAAGTCAAAAAAACTTGAAACCATAATTCCCATACCTTAAATTATAACTAAAAAACCCTTTCTTTTAAAACAAACTGCTTGAATGAATCCTAAAAACCTCAAAGAATAAATCCCATAGTCTAAATTAAAAATAAGAAACCCTTTCCTTTGAAACAAACTGCTTGAATGAATCCTAAAAACCTCAAAGAATAATTCCCAT
>NW_022293384.1:0-1088 GCF_002776525.5 Piliocolobus tephrosceles | reverse complement strand
AGATGCCATCAGTGAGTGGGAGGCCAGCACACGGCAGGGGGAGCTGCAGGGCCTTCGGAGGGGCCCCAGCGTCTGAGCCCTGTCCTCCCGCAGGAATGTTCGTCCGCTTATAATAGAGGCAGGGAGCAGTGCCAAAGATGCAGCAATGGGAGGAGGACATCATCAGGCTGGTCCAGCACAGGGAGGAGATGAAGGTAGGGTGTGCGACATCTCTGCGGGGGTGGGGGTGGGCGTGAGGGTGGGTGCCAGCAGCAGCGTGACACCTGAGCACCCCTCCCTCCAGGTGAAGCTGCTGGCGCTGCAGGAGATGCGGTTGTGGCTTGTGCTGACCACCACAACAAGCACAGCAAATTCCTGGCCGCTGCCCAGAACCCGGCTCATGAGCCCAGTCCAGGAGCCCCACCCCCCCAGGAGCTTGGGGCTGCCGACCACCATGGTGGTGAGTAGAGCCCTCATGCAGGGCGGGCAGGCAGGAGCAGGGGGCGCTTGCACTGTGCTCAGATCCCCGCCTCCCTCTCTCCAAAGATCTTTGTGAGGTGAGCCTCACCGACAGCGCCGAGCCTGTGCAAGGAGAGGCCAAGGAGGGTTCTCCCAACCACGACCCTACTGCACAGCCCATCGTGCAGGACCACCAGGAGCACCCAGGCTTGGGCAGCAACCGCTCTGTGCCATTCTTCTGCTGGGCTCGGCTGCGGAGAAGAAGGAGATAAACATCACAATCATCAAAGAGCTGGTCAAGACATTTTTGAAAAAGAAACAAAGTTATGGGGTTAATCTCCTACACAATCCATTTACTTCATTTGAATGTTAGAGCCACTCATGATTATTTGTGCTTCTAATTTATAGTTTAAGTTTATTTGTAAAAATTTAAAAGAGAGTGGGTCTCTGTGGCCTTCACTGAGGTTCACTCTGGCATCCTTTAGCATTTTTCCTTTTGAGTTTCATAATTGTAGGCCATTAGCATGCATATCGAGTTTGCCCTTACATGGTGGGAGTTCAAACACCGAAAGACCCACTGTTTGCACAAAACTGTTCTTACCGTTTGGAATAGGCTGCCATGCTTTTTTAATGTTATCGCAGCATGCATA
>NW_022293383.1:0-1291 GCF_002776525.5 Piliocolobus tephrosceles | reverse complement strand
GTGGTGTGTGTCCCGGCCTCAGCCCAGCGCCAGCTGCAGCTCCTTGATCGGAGCCGGATCCTGAGCGGGGAACACGGGTTGAAGCGGCTGTGGCGGCGGCTGCCCCGCCCAGGGTCTCCCTTGTTGAGGGTGCCGGTCTCTGTTGGCTGCTCAGCTGCGCTCTAGTTGGCCCAGGCGCTGCGGCGAGGAGATAGCACTGGGAGGCGGTGGCGCGAGGTGAGACTGGGCGACGGGCGACGGGGTCTCCGGACCAGACTGGGGTCTCTGCGCTGGGCGTGGCGACTCCGAGCTGGGCTCCCCAGGGTCCGGGGTCGGGATCCCGGGTCCGTGCGCCTGGGCGTTGTCTCCGCCTCGGGTGGCACCAAGGGCTTCGCGTCTGCTGCGATACCGCGTGGGCCAGCGCGGGGGTCCCGGGCGCCCTGCGAGTGCGGGCCGGTCTCCACTGCTCCCCGGCTCCCCGCGTCTGCCGCGGAGGGGGCTGCATGGACCCCGGCGCTGGCTTCTGCCCGGTCCTCCGCGGCCTGGCTGGTCCCCGCGAGCGGCAGAGTGGGCCCTGCATGGACCCACTCATGGAACTGTGTTCGGGTCACCGCGTGTGGAGACTCCAACGCCCTTCCCGCCCTCCCTCGCAGTGAGACTGCTTCGCCAGACTCACCGAGGGGACTGCGCGGACCCTCAGACTAGGGAGTCGGTGACTCTGGGTGGAGGCTCTTTCCGGGCCCCGCATGATGGCTTCCTGAGTGTTTTGTCACTTATATAGGTGACTACGTGGACCCGTGCGCGTGAGTCCCGGCTGCCCTGCTAGTGGGGCTGTGCGCCACCCCGTGACTCGTCTGGGTCGACCCCGCCTGGGACGCGCGTGTAGTGGGGTTCTGTGCGCGGGGTGCGCGGTTGCTGGGGACGCACTGCCGCCGTCCCATGATTTATCCTCTCACTTGCTGGGCGGGAGAAAGCGAAAGGCGCGGGCCCGGAGCTGTCGCGCAGCGGCCTCACCGACCTCTGCCCAGGCCGGCGGGTCCTGGGGGGCGAGGGGTTGTCACCGCGAGTCCCACCGCCACACTTCCTGCTCTGGCTTTCGGCTGGACTCTGATTGATGGGAGCAGGGCCCTTCTGCCTGGCGCTTCTTGATTTCTTCCGTTAGTAATGGGAAGAAAAAAAAAATCTGGAAAGCCAGATTGAATTTTGTAGCTCTCAGCGCCTGGAGAGTGGAAGAAACTCTCCCAAGAATTTGGCGGGCTGAAAATGCGTTTCACGCAGGAGCATCCACACCCACGGAATGAGGCCAAGGCAG
>NW_022293382.1:0-1104 GCF_002776525.5 Piliocolobus tephrosceles | reverse complement strand
TTAAAAAATAAGCATTAGCGTAAGCATTTAACAAGCCCATTATGATTAAAAAAAAAAAGTGGGGTATTAAGTTGCTGGGTGCAGTGGCTCATGGCCGTAATCCCAGCACTTCGGGTGGCTGAGGTGGGTGCATCACCTGAGGTCAAGAGTTTAAGACCAGCCTGGCCAACATGGTGAAACCCCGTCTCTAATGAAAATACAAAAGTTAGCCAGGCATGGTGGCAGACGCATGTAACCCCAGCTACTTGGGAGGCTGAGGGAGGAGAATCACTTGCCCCTGGGAGGGAGAGAGGTTGCAATGAGCCAAGAGCGTGCCATTGCACTTCAGCCTGGGCATTGACTGTGAAACTCCATCTCAAAAAGAAAAAAAAGTATAAAGTTTTCCTTCCAATGAACCTATCATTCAGACACCGAGATATCCTATAGGTACTTATTCCGCCATGAGATACACCACAGGAGACATGTGCGAACAGGACACAGTTCCTCCCTGAAAGGTGGCTGCATCTCAACACAAGGCAGGCACACACTCCAGATGGACTCGGCGGAGGGAACACATGCTGCTGCAGGTGGAACTGGCTACACAGAGCACCCGCTCAAGTGTCTGAGAAATAAGGAGCCATTGGTGGCATCACCTACCACACCTGAGCTGGGGCGCTGGGGAGCCTGTCATCACCACCACCACCCGGAACAGAGACCCCCAGAACCACACAACGAGCTGACAAACTCACCAAGGAGATGACCGAGCAATGTGCGTGGAGTGATGCGAACACGCAGACGTCAGGGCCACGCCCGGCGTTGGTTTTGGGCATCGACCTGAGCGTGCCTGGGGTGCCCAAGATGGCTGGTTCTGCATTATTTCTGTGTGAGATGCATGTTTGCCTCTGGACTGAGTGGAAACTCATCCTCACCGGTGTAGGGGACACCACCCTATCCACCCTGGGCTCGAGTAAAACAGCAAGGCGGGGAAGACTGGGCTCACTCCACCTGTCTGGCTGTGGGCCAGTGACATCCGTCTTCTGCCGCCCGTGCTCCTGGGCCTCAGCTCCTCAGACCCGGGTGGGATCTGCACCCTCCGCTTCTCAAGTCTTCACACCACACCCTCCC
>NW_022293381.1:0-1846 GCF_002776525.5 Piliocolobus tephrosceles | reverse complement strand
CGCGCCGACCTGCGATTCTGCGGCTGCGCCGACGCGCGACGCTGGGCCTGCGCCGCGCCGGTCTGCGACTCTGAGCCAGCCCGGGCCGCGCCGGCCCGCAACTCTGCGCATGCGCCGCGTCGGCCCGTGACTCTGCGTATGCGCCGGCCTGTGCCGCGCCGACGCGCGATTCTGAGCCTGCGACGCGCCGGCCGAAACTGCGCCTGCGCCACGCCGACGCGCGATTCTGCGCCTGCGCCGGTGCGCGACTCTGCGCCTGGGTCGCGCTGATCTGCGACTCTGCGCCCGCGCCGCCCCGGCCTGCGAATGCGCCGGCCTGCCCCGCGCCGGCGCGGGACTCTGCGCCTGACCCGCGCCGACCTGCGACTGCGCCGCGCCAACGCGCGACGCTGCGCCGGCGCGCGACTCTGGGCCTGCGCCGCGTCGGCCTGAGACTGCGCCGGCCTGCGCCTCACCAGCGCGCGACTCTGCGCCGGCCTGCGACTCTGCGGCTGCGCCATGCTGGCGCGCGACTCTGCGCTTGAGCCGCGCCGACCTGCGACTGCGCCGGCCTGCGCCGCACCGGCGCGCGACTCTGTGTCTGCGCGTCGCGGACCTGCGTTTCTGCGGCTGCGCAGGCCTGCGCCGCGCCGCGCCGCCGCGCGACCCTGCGCCTGCGCTGCGCCGACCTGCGACTGCGCCGGCCTGCGCCGCGCCGGGGCGCGACTCTGTGCCTGCGCCGTCCTGGTCTGCGGCTCTGTGCCTGCGCCGGCCTGCGCCAAGCCAGCGTGCGACTCTGCGCCTGTGCCGCGCCGACGTGTGACTCTGCGCCTGCGCCGCGCCGGCCTGCGACTCTGCGCCTGCTTGCGCCCAGTCGGCGCGCGACCACCGGCGCCCGACTCTGTGCGGCGCCGGCCTGCGACTTTTCACCTGCCCCGGCCTGTGCTGCGCCATCGCCCGACTCTGGGCCTCCGCTGCGCTGCCTGCGACTCTGCGCCTGCCAGCGCCGGGCCGGCGCGCGACTCTGCGCCTGCGCCGGCCTGCGACTCTATGCCTTCCCCGCGCTAGCGGGCGGCTCGGCGTCAGCGCCGGCGCTGTGCCTTTGTGAGGGCGGAGCTGCATTCTGCTCAGCCTAGACCCGGAGAGAATCGCGAAGGAGGAGCTGTGTTCTCTGCACAGACCTCGGGGATACTGTGAAGGCGGAGCAGCGTTCTACTCAGCCCCGACCCAGGCATGGTGGGCAGCGCGAGGGCAGAGCTGCTTTCTGCTCAGCACAGACCTGGGAGACACAGCCAAGGCGGAGCAGCGTTCTCCTCAGCGCAGACGTTGGCCGCACGGCCTCGCTTTGGGACAACTCGGAGCCACTTCCACTGTGTTAAAAAATCGCCTGTTTCTTGCCCTGAATAATGAAAGTCAGTGACTAGTTAGAATGGTTCAGTGGGGAAAAAGCAAAACCGAAATCCCCTCTGAATCCTGTGTACCGACGTTATCTCCACCAAAGGGTTAGGGTTAAGGTTAGGGTTAGAGATTAGGGGTTAGGGGTTAGGGGTAGGGGTAGGGGTAGGGTTGGTGTCAGGGTCAGGGCTCGGGCTCGGGTTCGGGTTTAGGGTTTAGGGTTGGGGTTGGGGTAGGGCTTGGGGTTAGGGTTAGGGGTTGGGGTTAGGGTTAGGGTTCGGGTTCGGGTTAGGGTTAGGGTTCGGGTTCGGGTTCGGGTTAGGGTTAGGGTTAGGGTTAGGGTTAGGGGTTAGGGGTTAGGGGTTAGGGTTAGGGTTAGGGTTAGGGTTAGGGTTTTAGGGTTTTAGGGTTTTAGGGTTTTAGGGTTAGGGTTAGGGGTTAGGGTTTAGGGTTAGGGTTAGGGTTTAGGGTT
>NW_022293380.1:0-1058 GCF_002776525.5 Piliocolobus tephrosceles | reverse complement strand
AAAAGGATATATCCTCAGACAGAAAGTGGCAAGAAGCTTTCTGGGAAACTGCATTGCTACGTGTTATTGCAGCTTACGGAGTTACACTTTTCTCTTCAGCTACCAGTTTGCTAAGACAGTTTGTTGGAATCTGCAATGTGATACTTCCTAGCGCAATGAGGCTTACGGTAACAAAGCAAGTGTCCTCAGAGGAAACCTGGAAAGAAGCTTTCTGAGAAACTTCTCTTTGATGTGTGAATTCATCTCACAGAGTTACACTTATGTTTCATGGAGCAGTGCACTAACACTGTCTTTGAGGAATCTGAGAAGTTCTATGCTGGATAGCATTGAGGCCGACGCTGAGAAAGGAAATATGATCAGTTAAAAACGGGAAAGCAGCTTTCTGAGAAACTTCTTTGTGATCTGCGAATTCTACTAACAGAGTTATATCTTTGTCCTCAGGCAGTAGTTTGCTAACACTCTTTTCGTGGAAACTGCAAGGTGATATTTATCAGCTAATTGGGGCCCATTGGGGAAAAAGGAAATATCATCACATAATAAGTAGAGGGAAGTTTTCTGAGACATGGCTTTCAGATATGTGACTTCTCCACACAGAGTTCCACACACTGCTTCTTGGCAGACTTTGCTAAGGCTGTTGTCTTGGATTCTGCAAAGTGATATTTGGGAGCTCATTGAGGGCTATGGTGAAAAAGGATATATCCTCAGACAGAAAGTGGCAAGAAGCTTTCTGGGAAACTGCATTGCTACGTGTTATTGCAGCTTACAGAGTTACACTTTTCTCTTCAGCTACCAGTTTGCTAAGACAGTTTGCTTGGAATCTGCAATGTGATACTTCCTAGCGCAATGAGGCTTACGGTAACAAAGCAAGTGTCCTCAGAGGAAACCTGGAAAGAAGCTTTCTGAGATACTTCTCTGTGATGTGTGAATTCATCTCACAGAGTTACACTTATGTTTCATGGAGCAGTGCACTAACACTGTCTTTGAGGAATCTGAGAAGTTCTATTCTGGATGGCATTGAGGCCGACGCTGAGAAAGGAAATATCATCAGTTAAAAACGG
>NW_022293379.1:0-1554 GCF_002776525.5 Piliocolobus tephrosceles | reverse complement strand
GGGGGGGGGGGGGGGGGGGCAGGTGGTGGGAGTGAGTCCTGAGAAGCATCATGGTGTGTCGTTGGCAGCTGCCTCAGGGGAGGCCATTATTGTTTCCTCAGACAATGCAGGATTATTCCCCTCAGACAGTGGTGAAAAGACCAATACAACTGAGGGGGCCACTTCCATTGTGGATAGGGAGGCCGCTTTGCTGGCAAAAAGGACTTATCTGATTTTTTTTTTTTTTTTTTTTTTTGAGACAGGGTCTCACCCTGTCACCCAGCCTGAAATGTGGTGGTGTGATCTCAGCTCACTGCAACCTCAACTTCTCAAGCTCAGGTGATTCTCCCACCTCAGCCTCCTGGGTAGTGGGGACTGCAAGCCACACACCACCATGCCTGGCTAATTTTTGTATTTCTTATAGAAATGGGGTTTTGCCATGTTGCCCAGGTTGGTCTGGAACTTGTGGGCTCAAGCAACTGGCCCACCCCGGCCTCCCCAAGTGCTAACATTACAGATGTGAGCCACCATGCCCAGGTTCATCTGAATTTAAGAGGTGAATATCCCCAGCTTTATTAGGGTCTTCCCATGTATAGGCTCATCCCATTTATAGGATTTCACTCTTTCCCAACCAATGCTCTCACTTTACCAGTAGACATCATTCAAGACTGAGAATTCACCTTTCATTGTAACTCAACCAATCACATGATGAGGGCTTGTGTTTCATTTTCAGCAATTTCAGCCCTGTGACTACAGGATGCAAGATTCTCTTTTAGGGCACACAAGGAAGGTCTCAGAGGTTATTTACATGGAGTTGGATCCAGAAATTTGAATCCCTAAGTACATTGTTTTCACTCCTCACTTTATCCAGCTACATTAGGAGCAACCAACCAATATCACTATATTCCTTAGTTTTCTATGAATGATTAGAAATATCATATCCAGGGTCACTAAGTTCCTTGCCTTTTATAAGTGATTAAGAGTATCCAATGCAGATTGTGCACGAACAATTCACACCATGAACTATCAATGTCTCTGCACTATTGGAAATAGGGTCCTTAAAATTCTTAAGTCTAATCAGATTGGAGAGCCAATTCCAGAAACCTCAAAACCAATCAAGGAAACTCATCCTTAAAATTCTGTTCCCCTAGAACCACTCCTGATACCAAAATCTCTGTTAGGCAGGGTTCTCCAGAGAAACCAATAGGATATAGAAAGAGAGAAGGGGAGGGGAAGGGGGAGGGGGAGGGGAGGGGGAGGGGGAGAGGAAGAGATGAAAGGGGATTTATGAGGGCGGAGCAAGATGGCCCAATAGGAACAGCTCCAGTCTCCAACTCCCGGCGCGAGCAACACAGAAGACCGATGATTTCTGCATTTTCAACTGAGGTACTGGGGTCATCTCACTGGGGAGTGCCGGACAATCGGTGCTGGTCAGCTGCTGCAGCCCAACCAGCGAGAGATGAAGCAGGGCGAGGCATTGCCTCACCTGGGAAGCACAAGGGGGAAGGGAATCCCTTTTCCTAGCCAGGCGAACTGAGACACACAACACCTGGAAAATCGGGTAATTCCCACCCC
>NW_022293378.1:0-1136 GCF_002776525.5 Piliocolobus tephrosceles | reverse complement strand
ATCTATTAGGTCAAATTAGACATACAGTTACTTAGATGTATGTATAGTTACTTATTTTAGAAACGCTTGAGGATTCCAGAAAATTTTCAAACTCCTTTATTTGGCACACTTGGCCTGGCCTAGCATTTTGTCAATTAGCCATGACTTATTTTCGCAATTCCGACTTCTACCACAAACCATACCAGATTATTACTAATTTAAATTACAATGTTATGTAGTTTCACTTTTCCATGCTTTGACTTTAATAAGTGATTTTAAATGTTAATGATGAAGAATATCTATATAAAATCTGATAATGAGTGATGGAATGTATTAGAAATGTGAGGGAATCAACACCTGCTATAGGAATTCAGAAAAAGTGAAGATTAATTTCTATGAGAAATGAGTTTTATTTTAAAAAATGGTATCTGAACTAAACCACAGAGATGGGTAAAAGCTACAGCAGCAGAGACTATATGAGGGCTTTAAGACTAGAGGAATACCCTACGTGTGGAATAACTCAGGCATATGTCTGCTTTCAAGACTTTATTAAATTTTTTCTTACTAACTATGCCTTTTCTAATCTAGCTTATAATCTATTCAATTCCCAACTATGAACATTTGCTAGACATAAATGAGGTAGTCTTCAGCTCACAGGAATTCTTCTGTTCTGGGAATTTTCCCATGGTAGCCAAGTTTCTCCTCCCTGATATCACTCTCTGTATCCTCCTATGACCCTGGCTGATTGTTGCTGTTATTACCAATGAGTGTTGGTAGCAACAATTGCAGCTGTGCTGGAAACATTTTATTTACAAGATTCAACCTTTGCCCTTCTCCAGTCTGCCAATAAGATGGTCAAGGAGGAATCATAGAAGTTTAGTCAGAAGAAATGATTGATATCGAAGGGTATTTTTTCCCCCGAGATGGACTCTTGCTCTGTAGCCCAGCCTAGTGTTCAGCCTCCTGAGTAGCTGGCATTACAGGCACCCGCCCCCATGCCCAGCTAATTTTTGTATTTTTAGTAGAGACATGGTTTCACTTTGTTGGCCGGGCTGGTTTTGAACTCCTGATTTCAACTTACCTGCCCACCTTGGCCTCCCAGTGTGCTGGGATTAAAGATGTGAGCCACCACACCCCGTACTGGAGTTTTTATCTAC
>NW_022293377.1:29995-33245 GCF_002776525.5 Piliocolobus tephrosceles | reverse complement strand
TTTTTTTTTTTTTTTTTTTGAGACGGAGTCTTGCTGTGTCTCCTGGGCTGGAGTGCAGTGGCCGGATCTCAGCTCACTGCAAGCTCCGCCTCCCGGGTTCACGCCATTCTCCTGCCTCAGCCTCCGGAGTAGCTGGGACTACAGGCGCCCACCACCTCGCCCGGCTAGTTTTTTGTATTTTTTTTAGTAGAGACGGGGTTTCACCGTGTTAGCCAGGATGGTCTCGATCTCCTGACCTCATGATCCGCCCGTCTCGGCCTCCCAAAGTGCTGGGATTACAGGCTTGAGCCACCGCGCCCGGCCTGAACTACACTTTTACCAGACCACACATGGTTAATAACACCACAAATCCATGTCTAGGCTGTTACAGGAAGCAATATCTTGGCCTAACATTAAAAGATGTACTTTAATAATTATTCTTATTCCCAAAAGAGTTTTAAACTCGGAACTAGATATTTACAAAAGACCACATATGGTAAAATCAGCAGATTCATCAACAAATTCTACATTCAGGAAATATAAACACACAAAATGTAACAGACTACTAAAAAACTGAGATGGGTTTCACTTTTAGAAAGCAAACTTTAAGCCACAATTTAGAAGTTTTCATATCCCAGTCAGTCTGACCTGAACAGTGCCTGAAGATCAAGATACCCCAAATTATGAACCTGAGAAAAGCTCAGAAGGCTACAAACTTAAGTTCAAAAAACATCACTCCTCTTTTAAATAATCAAAATAGCCATTCTTTTCATTGCCTGATGCTCTGTAATAGCCTAGTCTATCTTCCTCCTCCTCCTTTTTGAAATGTTTTAAGCAACAACAACAACAAAAAAAACCGGAGACAGGGTCTCCCTCTGTCACAGTGGCATGATCATAGCTCAGTGCAACCTCAATCTTCTGGGCTCAAGCAATCCTCCTGTCTCAGCCTCCCAAGTAGCTGGGACTACAACCATGTGCCACCACACTTGGCTAATTTGTTTTTTATTATTTATTTATTTATTTGAGATGGAATCTCACCCTGTCTCCCAGGCTGGAGTGCAGTGGCATGATCTCGGCTCACTGCAACTTCCACCTCCTGGGTTCAAGTGTTTCTCCTGCCTCAGCCTCCCAAGTAGCTGGGATTACAGGTATGCACTACCACACCTGGCTAATTTTTGTTTTTTTTTTTTTTTTTTTTTTTTTTTTTGAGACGGAGTCTCGCTCTGTCGCCCAGGCTGGAGTACAGTGGCCGGACCTCAGCTCACGGCAAGCTCTGCCTCCCGGGTTTACACCATTCTCCTGCCTCAGCTTCCCGAGTGGCTGCGCTACAGGAGCCTGCCACCTCGCCCAGCCAGTTTTTTGTATTTTTTAGTAGAGACGGGGTTTCACCGTGTTGGCCAGACTGGTCTCCAAACTCCTGACCTCAAGTGATCCACCACCTCTACCTCCCAAAGTGCTGGGATTACAGGTGTGAGCCACCATGCATGGCCTTTTTATTTCTGGACAGACAAGGTCTGGCTATGTTGCCCAAGCTGGTCTTGAACTCGTGGTCTCAAGTGATCCTCTCACCTCAGCCTCCTACAGTGCTAGGATTACAGGAATGAGCCAACACACACAGCCAGCAAAATATTTTTAACAACCTACATCTCTCCTTGCTATGGTCTCCCCAGACAGCAGGCAGGCACACCAACACTGAACAACCATATTTATCCAACTGCATGATTCTTACACATGGCCCCTAAAGCAATATACTGTACCATTTTACATAGCTGCATAATTGGACTATTTTTAGTCCCTGCTTATTGCTTAGTATTTGTTATATATCTAAGAAGACAAGTCATATTTACTTCAGTTCCCTTTAAAGTTGACAAACTGGCCAGGCACACACAACACAACTGTAGTCCCAGCTACTCAGGAGGCTGAGGCAGGATAATCACTTGAACCCGGGAGACAGAGGTTGCAGTGAGCTGAAATCCTGCCACTGCACTCCAGCCTGGGCAACAGAGTGAGACTCCGTCTCAGCAAATAAATAAAAAAATAGTCAATAAATCAATAGGTTATACAAAACATCTTCAGGCTGGGCGCAGTGGCTCACGCCTGTAATCCCAGCACTTGAGGAGGCTGAGGTGAGTGGATTACAGGAGGTCCAGAGCTCGAGACCAGCCTGACCAACATGAAGAAACCTTGTCTCTACTAAAAATACAAAATTAGCCAGGCGTGGTAGCGCATGCCTGTAATTCCAGCTACTCAGGAGGCTGAGGCAGGACAATCACTTGAACCTGGGAGGTGGAGGTTGTGGTGAGCCGAGATCACGCCACAGCACTCCAGCCTGGGCAACAAGAGCGAAACTCCATCTCAAAAAAAAAAAAAAAACACAAAAACAACCTTTTCAGCTGGGCACAGTGGCTCACACCTGTAACCCCAGCTCTTTGGGAGGCTGAGGCAGATGAATCACCTGAGGTCAGGAGTTCAAGACCAGCCTGACCAACATGGTGAAATCCCATCTCTACCAAATACAAAAAATTAGGCATGGTGGCACATGCCTGTAATTCCAGCTACTTGGGAGGCTGAGGCAGGAGAATTGCTTAAACCTGAGAGGCGGAGGTTGCAGCGAGCCAAGATTGCGCTATTGCACTCCAGCCTGGGCAACAAGAGCGAAACTCCGTCTTAAAAAAAAAAAAAACCTCCCATCTTGCCTCTCCAAATGGGCCACAAAGCTATAGCAATCTAACATTCTTCCTGAGCTCCCAGGGGTCAATTCGTCCTAATTCCCTGAAGCTGAAATGCTGAGTCTAATAAAGGCAGTCTAACAGGGCCCCAGCACAATTTCCATACTGTCAACAGTGATGCTCCTCCAAAAGCCAAGAAAAAGTAATCCATTTTCTAGGCTAGTATTGTCAAGCTACAAACAAAAGCTTTATTATGAAAGTTAAGTATAATCCATGATTTGTAGGAGTCCAAAATCAGCAAGCCCCAAAGGTCTCCCTGGCGTGCTACAACATGCCTTGCGAGTCATCTTCAAAGAACCAGTTCGTCCTCCACACTACTGTGGAGCACTCTGATCACAGGGCTTCCACACCTTCTGTACATACGCTGAACACCTGGAGCCTTTGCCAAAATTGTACATTCTACTCTATTTAATTATGCCTCAATAAAATTTAAAATATAATTTTAGATCCCTTTTCAGACCTACAGCATGCAATGGTAGGTTGGGGGAAGTTTTTAAAACTTGAGAACCACAGCTCTGGATTACATCACACGTACCTTCACC
>NW_022293377.1:29037-29985 GCF_002776525.5 Piliocolobus tephrosceles | reverse complement strand
AAAACTTGAGAACCACAGCTCTGGATTACATCACACGTACCTTCACCCACCTCAAAATGTGGACCAAGAACACTGGATCTGAAGTCAAGAGACCAGGAATCAAAACTCAACTCCATCATTAACTCACTATATGGCCTTGGACAAAAGGACAATTTCATCGAGCCTGTTTTCTCATCTGGAAATTGGGGATAAAAAACACCTACCTCACAGGATAACTATGAGACTTAACTAAAATGTTTATAAAATACTCGGCATAGTGTCTAAGACAACTAAGTGCTCAGAAAATGGTAGCTACATTACCATCAACAGCGTCTTGGTTTCCATCATTTTAAAATCAATCTTTATTTGGTATTTCTCTCAGCCCTGCGAGACATACCCCCCTCCACACCTGATGCAAAACTTTTGAAGAACTGAAATGTACACATGCCTAGCCTCATCACTAGGGATTCTGATGCAGTAAGTCTGGGACGAGGACAGGTTTGGGAACTACACTGCTCTAGGAAATGCGTGACAGAACAGACTATAACCAGGGCCACAAGAATCCCTAAGATAACCTGAATAGCTCCTTCGAGTTTCAAATGGCAACTAGTATCTATCTGCACCTTTAGACAAGTAGTGCAGTATCAGACTAAGGCTTTCTTTTGTTTTTGAGACGGAGTCTTGCTCTGTCGCCCAGGCTGGCACGATCTTGGCTCACTGCAACCTCTGCCTCAGCCTCCCAAGTAGCTGGGATTACAGGCACACGCCACCGCACCCGGCTAATTTTTTGGTATTTTTAGTAGAGATAGGGTTTCACCAGAAAGGTAGCACCATTCCATACCTAATCCTCCCAACAATATATACAAAAAGATTCAGTCTTAGTTGAATTCTCTCAGAGATAAGACTGAAGTATATTCTCGGAGGGTTCAGCAGTCAACAAACTGCTACTTTTTTTTTTTTTTTTTTTTT
>NW_022293377.1:15340-26037 GCF_002776525.5 Piliocolobus tephrosceles | reverse complement strand
GGACTGAAAGACTTCACTCATTAAAATGAAAAAAGAGGACAGATTACAGAGTAAAAACACTTCAGCTCTTGTATTTTAATTCACATAGGCATTAACTATTAATATTTTGGTAGGACAGTTGTAATTTCTTTTTTTTTTTTTTTTTTTTTATTTGAGACAGAGTCTTGCTCTGTCTCCCAGGCTGGAGTGCAGTGGCCGGATCTCAGCTCACTGCAAGCTCCGCCTCCCGGGTTTACACCAATCTCCTGCCTCAGCCTCCCGAGCAGCTGGGACTACAGGCGCCCACCACCTCGCCCAGCTAGTTTTTTGTATTTTTTAGTAGAGACGGGGTTTCACCGTGTTAACCAGGATGGTCTCGATCTCCTGACCTCATGATCCGCCCGTCTCGGCCTCCCAAAGTGCTGGGATTACAGGCTTGAGCCACTGCGCCGGGCAACAGTTGTAATTTCTATATAAAATATCCCTTTTCTGTGTAAAGTTTTTGTTATTCAGGTCACTCAAGCTGCAATAAAAACTCAGAGAAGGAAACAGAGGATGGCTCAGCAGTTAATCATTCTGTGCCTTATTTCAAATCGTGTTATTCATTGAAAAAACTGTACTTAATATGTTCAAGTTTTATTCATTTTTCACTGTCTGCTCCTGCATGAAATATTCAAAGAGCCCTTGGTATAATGAAATAATCGTTAGAAAAAAATTTTTTTAATTAACATTGTAATCAAGATGCAAGAAATAAATTTTCTACCAGCTTCTAAAACTGTAAGTAATGCATTCTTAAGAAAAAAACAGCAATAAAAATGTAATATTTCAAGCTAGCTCTCCATTTTAAACCAGCGAGTCAAATTTTAGAGAAATAACATGTGATAATTCCAACATATATTAAAATTTCTGCTAATGTTACATTAAACCTACCACAGTATTTTTATATATTTTAATGGTGCAAGGAAATTTAAGATACTTTTAATAATATCTATTGATTAAAATAGGGGGTGATGTGGTGAATTTTGTTTTTTAAAAAAAATATGTTTCTTCACCAGTAAAAATATACTGTGGACATGCTTGCCACATTGGGATTTTAAAATAAGATTGCAAGTACATACTTTCCTGGACAGTTTCTTTATCCAGAATACATTTCTTCTTCTACTTTCTTGTGACCCAATATACTCACCCACCTTTCTGCCTTTTCTCTGTCTTCAGGCCAAAATTTCACTTCTTACTTTTCAGCCTGTATTACAGTAGGGTGTCCCAGACTGAGCACTATTGCCATTTAGAGCCAGATGAATTTGTATTACAGGAAGGCTGTCGTATGCACTGTAGATGTTTAGCAACATTCCTGGCCTCTACACTAGATGCCAGTAACACAACCACCACCCCAGGATGTGACATCCAAAGATCTGCAGACATTACCATATGTCTCCTGAGGGAGAAAACCACCCCTACTTAAGAAGCACTGTATTAGAGCAACTTGCATACATAATATCATATTCACCTTTGACCATATTTCTCATTGTATGAAACTTAGCCCAGAGGTGACACTGAGTAAATGTTTGTTAAATGGATGCAGAATAAGACGGTGTTTTAGTATTGTAGTACGTTTCTAGAATAATAAACATGTTACTCTTATATATTAAATTCTCAGTTCCACTTAAAAACTTAAGAATAATTCTACATCCATTTGGGATTTGTTTATTTTCCATGTTTGGAACAGAGAGAGAAGAGAAGACTGTTTTTCCCATATGAAAAATCACATTTGAATTATGTGGCTCATAAATTTCTAATAGAATTCAATTCCTTGTAGAGTATTTTTATTTCTTTTTGTCTAACTACTTCAGAAAGATGACATCCAAATCGCTTTCACAAGAGAATAAGGAAGGAGGTAGGAGTTCAAAAATAGGAGAGAAAAGAGCAAAAAAGAGGTGAAGACGGAAAAAAGAGTAAATGAGCAAGATACAAGAGGTTTTCCATACTTATAAACCCATTTATTAAAAAGTTGAATTCAATTAAACATATTTTTAAAGGGAAGTATGTCTTAAAACTTGAAAATAGTGAAAAAAATCAATTATAAGTTACTGACGTTTTCCTTATATCAAATGCTATAGTTACTTTTCTAACACAAGCAAGGGAGAAAAACAAAAAAGAGAAGGAGGTGAGAAAGGGAAAGAAGAAAATGGAGTAAGGGGAAATTATATGAGAATAAGAAAAGTAAAACACAAATGCTTTGAAAAGTGCGCTTAAATTTCTAAAGGATCACAAGACATTTTATACAATACACGTTTTGATTAAATAGCACTTAAATAATAATTCAATGCATTTGAAATAGTTTGAAATAGTAATTTCCCCCACAGAGTATGAATTAAAAATTAAAGAGACAGGACGGGCACAGTATCTCTCACCTGTAATCTCAGTACTTTGGGAGGCTGAGGTGGGCCGATCACCCGGGGTCAGGAGATCGAGACCAGCCTGGCCAACATGGTGAAACCATCTCTACTAAAAATAGTACAAAAATGCTAGGCATGGTGGCCTGTTCCTCTAATCCCAGCTACCCAGGAAGCTGAGGCAGGAGAATCGCTGGAACCAGGTGGCAGAGGCTGCAGTGAGCCGAGATCGTGCCACTGCACTCTAGCCTGGGCGACAGAGCAAGACTCCATCTCAAAATAAATAAATAAATAAACAGACAAAAAAAACTACTTTGGGTTTATGATCATAAGGTAAATGATTATGTTTATTATTTGGAAAAAAATACAAGCTTTTTTTTCCCCCAGATAATACTTACTCATTTAAAAAGTTATATTTCATTAACTAGTTCTGTATTTCTAAATTAAAAAAACATGACAGAAAAAGCCCAAATAATGGGGAAACATTCATTCAAGGTAGCGAGCCTTTTCACTTGTCATCAAGGAGGGGTGGTCACAGTGCTCAGGGCACAGAGTCTAGATATGTGTTGAGCCAGGATCTGGAGCCCTGCTTTTTAGCCATGTGACCTTAGGTTTGGGTTCTTCCAGAAGCAAACCTGAGACAAGCATCAAAAGGTAAGTGGTCTGCCTGGGGAGGGATCCCAGGAAACACTGGGAAAGGAGCCAGGGGGTGAGAAAAGAAAAAAGTAAGCTAAAAAAAAAAAATAGTAAGTAAAAAATAAGTGTGTGTCAAGCCAGTCTTCTGAGGGAAATGATCCCATCTCACAGGAACACTCTAGCGTGCTGTGTATTTAGAATACACATCAGAGTTGTCACAAATGAGGAAGATGGAGATTTTCTCTTCTTCCTTTCTTACCCACCAACTTCCTGTATTTCATCGGTAGGGGGGTGCTCCCTGAGGCATTAACCCTCTGGCACTCCAGCTGGCCCTGCATGGGACTGAGCCTGTGCCTGTGGCTCCTCAGGCAGAGTGGCAGGTGTTTGCAGCAAGCAGTGTCAGCTATTACTGCTTTATATTTGATTGATACTATAACACCACTATGATATTTCTAAATTATGTAACAAAATCTAAGTTAAAATAAGTAAAAATGAAATACAATAACTATTCATGGGTATTTGGTATTGTGCTAAGTGCTAGCCAATTATTTGGATAATTCCAACAGTATTTACACTGTGATATGGTTGGGCTGTGTCCCCACCCAAATCTCTTCTTGAATTGTAGCTCCCTTAATTCCCACATGTCATGGGAGGGACCTGGTGAGAAGTAATTGAATCATAGGGATGGGTTTTTCCTCTTTTGTTATTGTGCTAGTGAATAAGTCTCATGAGATCTGATGGTTTTATAAAGGGCAGTTCCCCTGCACACACTCTCTTGCCTGCCACCATGTAAGACATGCCTTTGCCCCTCCTTTGCCTTCTGCCATGATTGTGAGGTCTCCCCAGCCATGCTGAACTGTGAGTCCATTAAACCTCTTTCCTTTATAAATTACCTGCTCTTGGGTATGTCTTTATTAGCAGCATGAGAATGGGCTAATATGCACTGAAAACTGAAACGTCATTTGGTCATTTTGGACTTCATGCCACCAAAAAAACAGGTAGAATAACAGATACAGGATAATGAATCCTACTATTAATTGGAAATGATCATTTGCAGGAAGAGTACCAATGGAATTCAAAGGGTGGAACCCAAATGCCTCTATTTCAGCATGTCCAGTGTCAAATGTTCAAAGAATCATATAGCACTCTATATAAACAAGACCCCGATAATTAAACTTTTCTATATTTCTGTGTCACTTAAGGAATCTTGGAAGCTGAGTTTCCTTTGGTGCCAAAGAGAACATGGACTGGACAGAAGAATTTGTTTTAGGATCTGTTACAGAAATAAGTATTGTAACTTCCACTATATTTTCATTTTTATGGTTCTATAAATAATTCTAAAATGTAGCTAATTCTCATCTGTCTCTCTTGCCCATCACAATTTTCTAAAGGATGTAGTCTTCACTAACTTTATTATTCAGTCTATGGTCATGAATATTGAGATGGGATTGGATAGAATAAAAACAAAAGTGATGGAATGAATATTCCTTAGAAATCCTGGATTCACTAACTGGGAAGACTTTAGCTTGCCTCCATTTATTATTGAACATGGTCATGTTACATCAAACCATAGCATTGTCCCTCCCCTAATGTGGAAGTGTAAATACTTATGTACAGGTAGAAAAGAGAATTTTAGAGAAATGGCAGGGTGGAGAAATTGGGTAGTAGTGGAGAAGTCTCCATTACCACCAACAATTTGGGAAGAATGTATGAGTTTTCTATGGTTCAAGTGGACCTCACAAGAGGAAGCTGGGCTTTAGCTTACTTGCTGGAATCCCATTCCAGAGGGCTAGCCACAAGGAATGGATTTTCAAGCAGCATGAATCTATGGCATATGCTGCAGTAGGCAGTCACAGGAGACACTGACAGGAATCCATCTGAAATAGATTTCACTCCTCAAGGAAATGTACAGATAGGAAGGTCCCCAGAAACACACACAAGAGACCAGCATTTGGATGCAACAATATAGGAAGCATTGAGGACCTCTTCTTCTTCCCCTTTAGTTTCCATTCCCAAAAACACTGGGGAAAAGAGGGACCTAGAAGTGGATGGGGAAGAAGGAGCAAGTGGCACATCAGACTCCCTTTTATATACCAGGTCCTTTGGACCTGAGCATGTCTGGGGAGGGCAGCTGGGCGAGGGTGGATGGGAGGGCTGGAGGAGGTGGAAATACATTTCCACAAGGCATAGTTACAGGTAGTTATTGGAGAAAATTAAAAACCATTTCATATCTATAGCCTATCAATTTCAGTTATCTGAAAAATTGAATACTCAGAAAAAGAAAATGAGAGAATGGGAAATAAATTAAGAGTAAAAAAAATTATACTGTCAGTGAGTTATTAGAATTAAGAGGGGGAGGCGGAGCAAGATGGCCGAATAGGAACAGCTCCAGTCTCCATCTCCCAGCACGAGCGACACAGAAGACCGGTGATTTCTGCATTTTCAACTGAGGTACTGGGGTCATCTCACTCGGGAGTGCCAGACAATCGGTGCTGGTCAGCTGCTGCAGCCTGACCAGCGAGAGCTGAAGCAGGGCGAGGCATCACCTCACCTGGGAAGCGCAAGGGGGAAGGGAGTCCCTTTTCCTAGCCAGGGGAACTGAGACACACAACACCTGGAAAATCGGGTAATTCCCACCCCAATACTGCGCGGTAAGCACACCGGCACACCAGGAGAATTTATCCCATACCTGGCCGGGAGGGTCCCACGACCACGGAGCCTCCCTCCTTGCTAACACAGCAGTCTGCGGCAATCTAACCGCAAGGCAGCAGCCAGGCTGGGGGAGGGGCGCCCACCATCGCTGAGGCTTAAGTAGGTAAACAAAGCCGCTGGGAAGCTCGAACTGGGTGGAGCTCACAGCAGCTCAAAGAAACCTGCCTGTCTCTGTAGACTCCACCTCTGGGGAGAGTACAGCTAAAAAAAATAACAGGGGAAGCAACAGAGGCCTGTGCAGACGCGAACGACTCTGTCTGACAGCTTTGAAGAGAGCAGTGGATCTCCCAACACGGAGGTTGAGATCTGAGAAGGGGCAGTCTGCCTGCTCAAGTGGGTCCCTGACCCCTGAGTAGCCTAACTGGGAGACATCCCCCACTAGGGGCAGTCTGACACCCCACACCTCACAGGGTGGAGTACACCCCTGAGAGGAAGATTCCAAAGCAAGAATCAGACAGGTGCACTCACTGTTCAGCAATATTCTATCTTCTGCAACCTCTGCTGCTGATACCCAGACAAACAGGGTCTGGAGTGGACCTCAAGCAATCTCCAACAGACCTATAGCTGAGGGTCCTGACTGTCAGAAGGAAAACTATCAAACAGGAAGGACACCTATACCAAAACCCCATCAGTACGTCACCATCATCAAAGACTAGAGACACATAAAACCACAAAGATGGGGAAAAAGCAGGGCAGAAAAGCTGGAAATTCAAAAAATAAGAGCACATCTCCCCCTGCAAAGGGCACAGCCCATCGCCAGCAACGGATCAAAGTTGGTCAGAGAATGACTTTGACGAGATGAGAGAAGAAGGCTTCAGTCCATCAAACCTCTCAGAGCTAAAGGAGGAATTACATACCCAGCACAAAGAAACTAAAAATCTTGAAAAAAGAGTGGAAGAATTGACAGCTAGACTAATTAATGCAGAGAAGGTCATAAACGAAATGACAGAGATGAAAACCATGACACGAGAAATACGTGACAAATGCACAAGCTTCAGTAACCGACTCGATCAACTGGAAGAAAGAGTATCAGCGATTGAGGATCAAATGAATGAAATGAAGCGAGAAGAGAAACCAAAAGAAAAAAAGAAGAAAAAGAAATGAACAAAGCCTGCAAGAAGTATGGGATTATGTAAAAAGACCAAATCTACGTCTGATTGGGGTGCCTGAAAGTGAGGGGGAAAATGGAACCAAATTGGAAAACACTCTACAGGATATCATCCAGGAGAACTTCCCCAACCTAGCAGGGCAGGCCAACATTCAAATTCAGGAAATACAGAGAACGCCACAAAGATACTCCTCCAGAAGAGCAACTCCAAGACACATAATTGCCAGATTCACCAAAGTTGAAATGAAGGAAAAAATCTTAAGGGCAGCCAGAGAGAAAGGTCGGGTTACCCACAAAGGGAAGCCCATCAGACTGACAGCAGATCTCTCGGCAGAAACTCTACAAGCCAGAAGAGAGTGGGGG
Source organism: Piliocolobus tephrosceles (assembly GCF_002776525.5). Lineage (NCBI taxonomy): Eukaryota > Metazoa > Chordata > Mammalia > Primates > Cercopithecidae > Piliocolobus > Piliocolobus tephrosceles. The sequence goes on along the minus strand of NW_022293377.1, from coordinate 18,846 downwards.
CCAATATTCAACGTTCTTAAAGAAAAGAATTTTAAACCCAGAATTTCATATCCAGCCAAACTAAGTTTCATAAGTGAAGGAGAAATAAAATTCTTTACAGATAAGCAAATGCTTAGAGATTTTGTCACCACCAGGCCTGCCTTACAAGAGACCCTGAAGGAAGCCCTAAACATGGAAAGGAACAACCGGTACCAGCCATTGCAAAAACATGCCAAAATGTAAAGACCATCGAGGCTAGGAAGAAACTGCATCAACTAATGAGCAAAATAACCAGTTAATATCATAATGGCAGGATCAAGTTCACACATAACAATATTAACCTTAAATGTAAATGGACTAAATGCTCCAATTAAAAGACACAGACTGGCAAACTGGATAAAGAGTCAAGACCCATCAGTCTGCTGTCTTCAGGAGACCCATCTCACATGCAGAGACATACATAGGCTCAAAATAAAGGGATGGAGGAAGATCTACCAAGCAAATGGAGAACAAAAAAAAGCAGGGGTTGCAATCCTAGTCTCTGATAAAACAGACTTTAAACCATCAAAGATCAAAAGAGACAAAGAAGGCCATTACATAATGGTAAAGGGATCAATCCAACAGGAAGAGCTAACTATCCTAAATATATATGCACCTAATACAGGAGCACCCAGATTCATAAAGCAAGTCCTTAGAGACTTACAAAGAGACTTAGACTCCCATACAATAATAATGGGAGACTTCAACACTCCACTGTCAACATTAGACAGATCAACGAGACAGAAAGCCAACAAGGATATCCAGGAATTGAACTCATCTCTGCACCAAGCGGACCTAATAGACATCTATAGAACTCTCCACCCCAAGTCAACAGAATATACATTCTTCTCAGCACCACATCACACTTATTCCAAAATTGACCACATAATTGGAAGTAAAGCACTCCTCAGCAAATGTAAAAGAACAGAAATTATAACAAACTGTCTCTCTGACCACAGTGCAATCAAACTAGAACTCAGGACTAAGAAATTCAATCAAAACCGCTCAACTACATGGAAACTGAACAACCTGCTCCTGAATGACTACTGGGTACATAACGAAATGAAAGCAGAAATAAAGATGTTCTTTGAAACCAATGAGAACAAAGATACAACATACCAGAATCTCTGGGACACATTTAAAGCAGTGTGTAGAGGGAAATTTATAGCACTAAGTGCCCACAAGAGAAAGCAGGAAAGATCTAAAATTGACACTCTAACATCACAATTAAACGAACTAGAGAGGCAAGAGCAAACACATTCAAAAGCTAGCAGAAGGCAAGAAATAACTAAGATCAGAGCAGAACTGAAGGAGATAGAGACACAAAAAACCCTCCAAAAAATCAATGAATCCAGGAGTTGGTTTTTTGAAAAGATCAACAAAATTGACAGACCGCTAGCAAGGCTAATAAAGAAGAAAAGAGAGAGGAATCAAATAGACGCAATAAAAAATGATAAAGGGGATATCACCACTGACCCCACAGAAATACAAACTACCATCAGAGAATACTATAAACACCTCTACGCAAATCAACTAGAAAATCTAGAAGAAATGGATAATTTCCTGGACACGTACACTCTTCCAAGACTAAACCAGGAAGAAGTTGAATCCCTGAATAGACCAATAGCAGCCTCTGAAATTGAGGCAACAATTAATAGCCTGCCCACCAAAAAAAGCCCAGGACCAGATGGATTCACAGCTGAATTCTACCAGAGGTACAAGGAGGAGCTGGTACCATTCCTTCTGAAACTATTCCAATCAATAGAAAAAGAGGGAATCCTCCCTAACTCATTTTATGAGGCCAGCATCATCCTGATACCAAAGCCTGGCAGAGACACAACAAAAAAAGAGAATTTTAGACCAATCTCCCTGATGAACATCGATGCAAAAATCCTCAATAAAATCCTGGCAAACCGGATTCAGCAGCACATCAAAAAGCTTATCCACCATGATCAAGTGGGCTTCATCCCTGGGATGCAAGGCTGGTTCAACATTCGCAAATCAATCAACGTAATCCAGCATATCAACAGAACCAAAGACAAGAACCACATGATTATCTCAATAGATGCAGAAAAGGCTTTTGACAAAATTCAACAGCCCTTCATGCTAAAAACGCTCAACAAATTCGGTATTGATGGAACGTACCTCAAAATAATAAGAGCTATTTATGACAAACCCACAGCTAATATCATACTGAATGGGCAAAAACTGGAAAAGTTCCCTTTGAAAACTGGCACAAGACAGGGATGCCCTCTCTCACCACTCCTATTCAACATAGTGTTGGAAGTTCTGGCTAGGGCAATCAGGCAAGAGAAAGAAATCAAGGGTATTCAGTTAGGAAAAGAGGAAGTCAAATTGTCCCTGTTTGCAGATGACATGATTGTGTATTTAGAAAACCCCATCGTCTCAGCCCAAAATCTTCTTAAGCTGATAAGCAACTTCAGCAAAGTCTCAGGATACAAAATTAATGTGCAAAAATCACAAGCATTCTTATACACCAGTAACAGACAAGCAGAGAGCCAAATCAGGAATGAACTTCCATTCACAATTGCTTCAAAGAGAATAAAATACCTAGGAATCCAACTTACAAGGGATGTAAAGGACCTCTTCAAGGAGAACTACAAACCACTGCTCAGTGAAATCAAAGAGGACACAAACAAATGGAAGAACATACCATGCTCATGGATAGGCAGAATCAATATTGTGAAAATGGCCATACTGCCCAAGGTAATTTATAGATTCAATGCCATCCCCATCAAGCTACCAATGAGTTTCTTCACCGAATTGGAAAAAACTGCTTTAAAGTTCATATGGAACCAAAAAAGAGCCCGCATTGCCAAGACAATCCTAAGTCAAAAGGACAAAGCCGGAGGCGTCATGCTACCTGACTTCAAACTATACTACAAGGCTACAGTAACCAAAACAGCATGGTACTGGTACCAAAACAGAGATATAGACCAATGGAACAGAACGGAGCCTTCAGAAATAATGCCACACATCTACAACCATCTGATATTTGACAAACCTGAGAAAAACAAGAAATGGGGAAAGGATTCCCTATTTAATAAATGGTGCTGGGAAAATTGGCTAGCCATAAGTAGAAAGCTGAAACTGGATCCTTTCCTTACTCCTTATACGAAGATTAATTCAAGATGGATTAGAGACTTAAATGTTAGACCTAATACCATAAAAACCCTAGAAGAAAATCTAGGTAGTACCATTCAGGACATAGGCATGGGCAAGGACTTCATGTCTAAAACACCAAAAGCAACGGCAGCAAAAGCCAAAATTGACAAATGGGATCTCATTAAACCAAAGAGCTTCTGCACAGCAAAAAAAACTACCATCAGAGTGAACAGGCAACCTACAGAATGGGAGAAAATTTTTGCAATCTACTCATCTGACAAAGGGCTAATTTCCAGAATCTACAAAGAACTCAAACAAATATACAAGAAAAAAACAAACAACCCCATCCAAAAGTGGGGAAA
>NW_022293377.1:0-15240 GCF_002776525.5 Piliocolobus tephrosceles | reverse complement strand
GAAAATTTTTGCAATCTACTCATCTGACAAAGGGCTCATTTCCAGAATCTACAAAGAACTCAAACAAATATACAAGAAAAAAACAAACAACCCCATCCAAAAGTGGGGAAAGGATATGAACAGACATTTCTCAAAAGAAGACATTCATACAGCCAACAGACACATGAAAAAATGCTCATCATCACTCGCCATCAGAGAAATGCAAATCAAAACCACAATGAGATACCATCTCACACCAGTTAGAATGGCAATCATTAAAAAATCAGGAAACAACAGGTGTTGGAGAGGATGTGGAGAAATAGGAACACTTTTACACTGTTGGTGGGATTGTAAACTAGTTCAACCATTATGGAAAACAGTATGGCGATTCCTCAAGGATCTAGAACTAGATGTACCATATGACCCAGCCATCCCACTACTGGGTATATACCCAAAGGATTATAAATTATGCTACTACAAAGACACATGCACACGTATGTTTATTGCGGCACTATTCACAATAGCAAAGACTTGGAATCAACCCAAATGTCCATCAGTGACAGACTGGATTAAGAAAATGTGGCACATATACACCATGGAATACTATGCAGCCATAAAAAAGGATGAGTTTGCGTCCTTTGTAGGGACATGGATGCAGCTGGAAACCATCATTCTTAGCAAACTATCACAAGAAGAGAAAACCAAACACCGCATGTTCTCACTCATAGGTGGGAACTGAACAATGAGATCACTTGGACTCGGGAAGGGGAACATCACACACTGGGGCCTATCATGGGGAGGGGGAAGGGGGGAGGGATTGCACTGGGGAGTTATACCTGATATAAATGATGAATTGATGGGTGCTGACGAGTTGATGGGTGCAGCACACCAACATGGCACATGTATACATATGTAACAAACCTGCACGTTATGCACATGTACCCTAGAACTTAAAGTATAATAAAAATATATATAAATAAATAAAAAAAGAATTAAGAATCTTCTCCTCTTCCCATATGTTTTTCATGTTTTCATATAATACTAATACATGTAATAAAAAGATAATTATGCCAAATTCCATATACCATAGTTGATTTTATAGATAGATAGATAGATGGATAGATAGATACACACACACAAACATACATAGACATATGCGCACACACCCTCACAGAGTCAGCCCTTCATATTCATGAGTTCTGCATCCATAGATTCAACCAACTGCGGATAGAAAATATTTTTAAAAATTGCATCTGTACTGAACATGTACAGGCTTTTTTTCCTGTTATTATTCCATAAACAATACTGCTTAACAATCATTTTCACTTTTTGTATTCTACATACTCTAGAGATGATTTAAAATATACGGGAGGATGTGCATATGTTATATGCGACTCCTATACCTTTTTATATCCGGGACTTTAGCATCCATAAATTTTGTTATCCATGGGAGGTCCTGGAACCAATTACTGATGGATACCAAGGGCTGTCTGTCTGTATATGTGTATGTGTGTATGTTGGGGGGCGGTGTACACATAAATGTAAACCTATAAAGATGAAGCAAAAGTTTTATATACTCATTTTTTTTCTTAAAGTTACAACACTATTTGTTTGATATATTAGAATTGTATTCATATTTATAAAGTTTAGAAAACCTTAAGGGAGCACGAGCATGCATTCAGGTAAAAATGTTTTGAATATTTCTGCATCTCTTGACAATCTCTCATGAGCTCAACTTTTCCCTTTCTGGAAATATCCTACAGTATAACCTGCAATATTGAATGAAAAGGGATAATAGTAATTTTTAACTGGACAGTATCAGAAAGCACAAAGTGCTACAGGCAGACTACCTACCTAGCACCTTTAGCTTTATCCTTGATATAAGTAGAAAAATTAATGTATCCAAGAGGAAAAAATGATGAATCCAGGGTATTTTCATCACAGAAAAAAAATTATCTGTATTTTCCCTTTTCCAAGGATCTTTCATGAATGAAGACAGTGTCCTCTTACTTTTATTATTTCTGTAGTATAACTTACTAGTTTCTGAAGTTTGAGCCTGCATTTGGCTCTTTTGACTCACACTGACATTTTCAATAATCTCTTAGAAATACCAGATCTTAAATACATATAATCCCCAAAACATAATAAATCACAAAGCAACTTGAAAGAAACACTTTTGAACAGTAATATCTTAGAAGCTTATGAGGTGGGAACTTTGACACATGAAACATATCTGAGTTTCAAATAAAATACCAAGCCTGCCTCTTGGCCTGTTTCAAGGAAATCTTGTAATTTTTTTCATATGAAATTAGCATAAAATGAGATTTCCCTTATAGAAACCCCACAGCACAGGATTTTACATTTGAAGTTAGGATTTAGGGAATTATTATCATTTTTCTGGAAGATACCAACACCAGAAATCCACTGAGTTTTAATACTGAATTGAAGAAAATATCATGGTCATAAATATTAAAAAGGAGATTTTACTTAAAGTAGTTTTATGGAAGTTAAAATCACCAACAAGTCAGCCATTCCATAGAGCTTTAGTATGGAATATATTAGTGTTATTAAAATTATTTTAAAAATTATAATTCATGAACACTAAAAAATATTGGTATTCTCTATTAACCATAACTCTCCATTTTAATGAGACTTCAATTCACAACAGCACAAAATTATTAGTACTACATATAATAATTCTGATGTAAATTTTTTAGTATTCAGTTTACCTTAGTCTCAGATGTGTTACTTACTCTGTGAGGTTTGAGTATCTATGAATTTCTTTATCAAGGCATCAGTAGTTTGGGTATAAAGACTGAGAGCATATCTCAGAGACTGAAGATCTGGGCTTTTTTCCAAGAAATTCTTTTTCAGGCCATTTCCTCCTGCATGAAAGTATTGCTACGAAGAAAAAAAATAGCAGAGGCATTTAGAGAGAAGTAGTGGAGGAAGGAATTTATACTCTAATAGAGAAGCTCAAATGGAATAATACAATTTGATCAATGCAAGATACAGAAAATGGTTCCACTATTTTCTCATTGCTAAGTTATTAACATCTAATTCAGGTCCCTAGACATCTCTGAAATGACACTCAACCTCACAGACCTCATATCACAGAAGGCCTAATCCTTTTTCTCTTATGCAAAACTTTAAACAAACGAGATCATGCTGATGTAGCAGTCAGAATCCTTATAGAATAATGGGTTTAGGTAACAATTATCGACTTGCTTATTGACTTCTGTTTCTTGAACATGAGAAGAATACCTAGGGAATACAAAATTTCATAAGGAAGGTAGCTTCTGGCCACATATTTTCCAGATACCAGTTTGCGATTCTAGGTCAGGTGTCTGCCACTCCATCTGCCCAGTCCTCTAATCACACAGTGGTGCAGATATAGGCCAACCTGACAAGGTAGAGTGGTCCTTGGAAATCCAACAGCCCTTGAACCTTGTGTCTGATAAATATAATAAAACTTGTTTTTGCTATTGTTATTCAACCAAACTCAAAATATTCCAATATGTATAAATAAGGTAATAGAGAAGATATATGGTCGTTGACAATAAATACGGTCACTGAGGGATGTTAGCATTTTTCATACTACAAGTGTTATGCACAGACAGACATCTCTTGGAAATGCAGACTGTCTAGAGATAGATGATAGAAGTAAGGATGCTTTTTTCTACCTGTTTATAAATAATAGATTTATAATATTCTATTAAGGTTAGATAAATGGTTTTTTTTCTCTCTTCCTGTACCAACAATACGAGAGGAAACAAAGCACTCACTAGTAACTGTGGCTCACTGTGATCTATAATTAGCACAGAACGAAATATGCCAAAGAAACTTAAGAAATTATTCAGAGACACTCCCCTAAATGAGTATGTGTCATTCTTCTTTCCCACTCCTTAAGAATTTCTCAGGTAGGACATTTCAATGAGCTGAAAAATCATAATTATTGCAGTTTTTTTCCCTATTCAAGGAGAGATGCAGAAAAATTTTATGGGTATTAGCAAGCATCTGGTTCTACTTTCAGAGAGTATACTGTAGAGGACATTCACGGTGTAGGCCAAAGAAATTAGGCAATTGGGATTTAAACTTACGAAAGACTGGTACAATGACAGATACCCTCTCCAGGGAGAAAGAAGCCTATGGTCCTCTGAAGTTCCATTCACTGATTCTAGCTGGGTGCTCTGTGAAAACACAGGCTGTGGCAAAAACTACGTATGCTATGAAAAGGAGGCACGGAGAAAATGTCTTCTCTTTAGGAGAATGCAAAAACATAATTTTAAAACTGTTCTACACCTGGATCTTATAAAAAATGTTAAAACATTTTCACATGCAGAAAGTATTTAGAGGACTGTTAGCCCAGAACGGTTTCAGGTGCCTTAACAGATGAAAAAAATATGATTCCTTTCTTTGAGAAACACAGTATTTAAGGATGGAAAAAAAGATTTCATGGATATATTGAGAGGGATACACGTAAATGTACTTAGATTGGTCTTGACTCTGTCTCACCTAGAAGGGTAGTGGAGTGCTCTCCGGAGGACTGTTTACATAATGAATCAAGGAGCCATCCAAAGAAATAACTGTGCCTGAGAGTAAAGAGCAGTGCTAGAAACCGAGCCAAGAGTAGAAGGGAAACTCTGGAAAGGAAGACACACTCTCTCTCTTTCTTAATATTTCTCAGGTAAGCCTCAGTCTTATCAAACCTGAGCATAAGTGCTAGATGATTATAACAAAGGAGGACGAGGAGGAGTAGAAAGAGGAGGAGGAAGACAGGGAAGGAAAACCAAAACTGATAAAATGAAAATATGCCATTTCTGGGGAAAAAGGAACAGAAAAGATTAATGGGTATTCTGTCTATCATACACATTTGGGTTATTCTCACTTTTCATTGTTCTTCGGCTACTTTAAAACTCTATACATTGTAGAAAATTAATAATAATAGTATAGATGATATTTGTCCCTTATAATACAAATTAATTATTTTGGGCAGAATAAAACTGAATATTGCTCTGTGGATAAATCTGTCTTTCCTCGATTCCAGCTTTTCTTATTGCTTGTATATGCTCGGTTTCTGGAATTCTCCTTTGAGACAGTCGTAACATCTTAACTGGTTCCCTCACTAATTGAAGAATAAAATAACATTTTGACACATTTTATAACTGCATGAATATCACAATTATACCCTCTTTTAAAAACTGCTCTTTACAGTGTATATAAAGTAGCATGAGTGATAGCATTCATAAGGATGACCACAGGATTTACTGTCTAATTTGTAAGATTGCACTGTGGATTCTTCAGTCACCTTAACACCTTAACACTTGACAGCATCTGTGGTAGTGTCTGCTGTGCCACCTATTTTTTCCCTCTTTTCTTTCATAAATATTTATTAAATCTGTATCATGAGCCAGACCTTGTGCTGGATGCTAACATTATGAAGCAAAAGAGACACAGTGGTTGCTCCCAAAGGTATTATGATCTAGTAGGAAATGTAACCGACATTTAAATACATGACTTCAACAATACATTGTAGGTGTTAGAAAAATGGTTTGAAAATACAGATAACTGGGGAGGCATGCAATTCTGTTGTCTAAGGAGCCAGCAAAGGCTTCCAAAGGAGTGACTTCTTTGGTGGCTATGAGTTTTTAAGTACTGTTGTTTTTAACTTTAGCAGCCAGTAGGTAATTCACCCTCATGAACTAGAGAAAGAGGACAATCCCACCAAGTAACCAAGAGAAACCCTGGTAGTCTCAGCACTATTTAAGGAGAACTGAAGTGTTTGTAGTTCTCCAAGTATAATTTAGATATAGTTTTTCAAATACTGTTTTCTACTGTTATTCTATACCCATCACTAAACCTGTGCTGCCTCTAGGTAGTAGAGGGCCTATGGAAGTTAAGAGATGACACTGCACTCCTAAAAATTCCCAACGCTTATTAACATGGTAAAGGCTCTGAGGCCTACTGTGGTAAATAGATCTGTGTGAACTTCTATTAATATACCTTGTTGCTAAAATGATTAGGCCGTAGGACACCTATATCACAGGGCTAATACTTTGGGAATACAAGTGTTCTATGGAATATGATTGGGAAGAATAGAAGAATGTCACTGAACTTCATATAATTGAGATATTGTTGAGGGCCTGGAAAACTTCATAGGAGAAGGTAAAAAGGGTTAAGCTATGAAGGCATAAACTAAGTACTTGTACTAAATCTTTTAAAATAATTTTCTAGAAAGGCATATTTTTAATAGTAAGGCATTATTTTGTAGGACTCTGGGACTTTGGGGACTAATCAGGAAATGAAATCATAAATAAGGTGTGTGCTTGTACCTGAGGAAACCCAAGGGTCCCTATAGTTTTAGGTACGATACTCAACTGACTTCCACTTTTTTAACCATAGATTTTTACTTGTTATTCCATTAAAGTCTCTAGCAGGATATTTACTGAATAGAAGTTTTGTAAGGGCAGAAACTAATGCCTTTGTCTTTGGAGTGTATTTTACAATATGAAATGTCCCGAGACAGAAACCCAGGACAGAGCGTAGGTATGTCAGAAGAGAAAACGAATTGCCAGGTGGTAAGAATGAAAATATCCCGTTCAATGGACACCGTCAAATAACATATGTCATAGGCTCCTCACTCTAACAATGAAGAAGGCGATTTCTGTGGGTATGCAAATGCAAACTCGACGAGAATGCTACTTTATGAAAACCTTTCACACAGTGTTCAAAACCTGGAATGACAGCATCACCGAGCACCAGTCTGGTTATCTTACTGGCACAGATAATCAGGAGAAAGGGGGCTGCAGTTATTACCTGGATCTTGGCATTCAGAGATTTTACATTCAAATTTGACTCTATGCACATGACTCTGAAGGAACTGGAGAGTAGAATCTGCATTTTGCTGAGGCTTGGGTTTGAAGGATATAAATGTGAGGGTGATGTATAGAAGTAAATGTCTTAATTATTAGACAAAACCCACTATCCATAGCTCAGTCAGTGCAGTATAGTTGATTTCTACTCATTATAATGGGCATTTTGTTGGGGGATAACATGCTAGAAAGGAATTTGTAAATGTGGGGTTTAAAGCCTTCCAGATGTTTTCATTACACATGTGAAAAGTGCATTATTTTCCATTGTTTCTAAACAAAAGCCCAAGACTTGGTCTCTTATAATTCCTCTGTGGCCTGCAGTATAATCTGAGAAACTTCAGTTTGATCTGTTCAGAGGCTTTACTTACAATGGTCTAAAGTAGCAGGAAAAAAACGGGCAAAAAACAATTAGGACAGGTCATTTCCTCCTTATTGAAGAAAATAATTTGTGACCTCTCAGTTGAAGGACTGTGGAGGAGTTGGTTGTTCAGTACAAAGAAGGATAAAGATTTTAGCTGGATGATATTCTCTCTTCCTCGCTATCATGGCTGATATTTTTGCTATGGACTTACAAAGGCAGAAAGTATGTTTGACAGATGTGCAGTTGAGCTGAAGCTTAAAGTTGTTACATTGGATGACAAAATTTGGCTTTAGAAGGGTCCTGGTAGTCTGGAATGCTGGGTCAACATTTCTAGAGTGAGATGGCAAAGAGGAAACTAAAAAGCCAGAATTCATAATAAATATTCATATGCATGTTTATCACAAAGTACAGAATGGGGGTGATGTGGCTTAACAACAGAAATTTTTAAAAAGTCATAAGGATTGATTTGCCGTCAAGTTCAACATGATTGCATAAGTGAGAAGGCAGCTATTAAAGCAAGTGAAATCTGATCATGCATCCAAATAGGTAGACAGGTCAAGCATAAGGGTTTGGTAAGGCAGGAACATTCTTCACTGGTTAGAACACATCTGGGATATTAAGTTCATTCTTGGGCTTCATCATTTATAAGAAATATGAAAAGTAGAGGCCATTAAAGATAGGTGACAAGAATTTCGTAAGGTCTAGGAGGCATGTTATTCAATAAACAGCTTCAGATGATATGGGATGGCATGATACTTTTCTTTAATGTCTGAAAGTCTATCACACAGAAAAGGAAACAGAATAATTTTATGGTAGTTCCAAAGAACAGAAGGAGCACCAATACATAGCAGGAGAGCAGATTTTTCTTTGATACATTCATCAAAAATTTCCAATAATAGTGCATCTTAAAAATCAAAACTTCCACTTGTAAGTTAGTGAGGTCTCATCACTGGCCGCTATTAAGTGGTGGCCAGATGACCATGTGCTGACAACATTGTAGATGACGTGGCAAGAGTGGGAGATGCTGAGTCATGTTTCCAATTCTGGGAGTCTAGAATCCTCTTAACCTCTTTGATTCTCGGATCCTTATAATATGCTACAAAATATAATTCTTCATCTGTCCTCTATACAATCAGACTTTTGCATAGGTTATTTAACCTCTTAGGCTATCAGTTAATTCATGTATAGAATGGTAGCAGAAACATCCATTCTACCTTTGGTGTTGTAAACTTGTAATTGCTCTAACTGGAAGAACTTTGTAAATGCTGGAGTTCTTTGCAATTGTAAAAAATATATTTAATTGGCAGAATAACATAGAACTCAGCATTATTTTAAGCATCAGCCCCTATCTCAAGCAGGTTCTTCAATATTTATTTCCACATTCCTGCCATTGTATCTAACTCCAACATGGCACTAGGAAAATAGCCTTCCTGGCTGTCTCCCATTTTTCTTGGTGGAACCATGCTTTCTCAGTCGCTGGTGCTGAAATCTCTGAGGCATTTTGGGCTCCTTTTCCCGTTTGCCCCATATTCAGTTGCCAAGTTCCAACAACTCTCCCTGGCTTGTGTCAGTCATATCCATCTTTCCCATTCTCCTCCTAAAGCCACCACCTTGCTGCCAGCCCTCATCATCTTACGAACTAAATAAATGGAACTGAAATCTCTGACTATAATCTTGAACTATGCAATCTAATTTGTGCATTTCTATAAGATTCCTATTGCTGAAATGACTTTAGCATAACATTTTCAAAATCATCAGTGAATCCTCTTTTATGAAATATAATGAGGGCACAAAAGGACCTCTTTATTTTCAACTTAAACATTTCCCATCAACCTCATTTTACACTGCTTCATTATGCAAACACCTAGCTAAGTCCAGGCCAGTCCACAGAGTGGTCTACTCACTGCATCCCAGCCTTCTTGTCTTGTGCCTTTCCCATGGTGAAATTCCTTTTTTCCTGTTGATGTTCATGTCATGAGTCTTCCTCCAAAAAACTTTCTATCCAGACTGTAAACTCCCATCTGTCCTTCAAGACCATTGCAGCTTTTCCTGATCTCTTGAGTTCATACTGGTTGATCACATTCTCTAAAACTTTATGATTTTTAAAAATCTGTTTCCCTCAACTAGTATTTGGACCACCTGTTCCATCTCTCACACTGTTGTAAGTTAACACGTATCATTATTTCATTTTCAATGTGCCTCTCTCTCTCAGCTTTTAATCTGGACTAGAAACTCCCGGAGAGAAGGAACAGCACTGCTTCTCAAAGGGGAGTCTCAGGTGTTAAAGAATCTGACCAGGGCTGTGTTCTTATAGGGAAAAGGTTCTGGGCACAGGAAACCAAAAGGCCAGAGGACAAAGCCTTAAGGACTTGAACTATTGGCGAGGGAAAGAGTCAGATTTAATAGTTAGCTCCTTTGAGAGGGAATCAAAGGGTTTATTGGGAAAGGAGGAAAAAAGAAACACATTGGCTGCAGTAGAGTATGTGGGGTCTTGGGCTTAAGAGTGGAGAGAGAAGCCTCCAAAATGAACCAGTCATCAGGCAATATAAGTGTCAACTTAATATTTATGAAGCGTTTTCTATATGCCTGTTTTAATTGCTTTGTATGTGATGACTCCTGTAATTTTCTTTCAATAATCTTTTAAGTAGTATTATTATTTCCATAGGAGAGAAGAATAATGTGCACATTGATGTCTTTCTCTCTCTCTCTCTCTTAGTCACCTCCTATCCTGATATTATACTTGTTACTGGTGTAATTTCCCATGTAGTTTCCAGTATTTTATTTACTTTTGTAATTCACAGCCATCTTCTGTGATTTGTAAAGGCTTCCACCCTAGATACATTAATATGTTGGTGTCACAAATGTCAGGATGTGTGACAAGGAGCACTAATATCACCTCAAAGGTAGGAAGGAGCTATATACAAAGTATCACTTTCTTTACCTTGAAAAATAACTAGATTTTTTTTTTCTTCATAACTTTTCAGAAAATAAAGCACTTGAGACCTGGTTGTGATTTGAGAGGCAAAAAAAAAAAAAAAAAAGTACTGCTAAATTTTATAAAATCAGGAAAAATACTACCTGCATGCTTCACAAGCCATTTTTTTATAATCCCAATAAAACTCTGAATTCTTCTAACACTTCAAACTTTTCAAGATTGAAGATCTTTCACAATGTATTTTTACTGACTCATGGGAACATGCTATTGCTTCTTTGAAAGATTATAAGAAGAATTCCCTTTTTGGTTAAATATACTATTTTGGTAGCAATTTTCCATCATTACTTTGTTCTTTCCAACACCTGTATCATATTTTTGGCAAATCCAGGCAGACAGCTCATTTTGCAAACTTACATATAATCATAACCCACCTTAACTTTATAACTTTAGAGGTTAGCCACTAAAGTTTTATTTTTTTAGAAATTATTTGACAGATATTTTAAAAAATTATTTCCTACCACAACTGGAGTCCTCTTTTACACACCATATCAAAATATGCTCTTCCTGCCCATAAAATATTTCAGTGTTTCTCTTTTGCTGACAAACTGAAGTTGAGATTCTTTACTTTGGTGTTTAAGCCTCAGCATTCTGGCTCCAATCCAATGTTCCTCTTTCATTCCCTGTGATACTCAGCCAGTCATGATCGGTTCTTCTACACTAGACTATTTAAAGTTTTCATGCTGACCAACACCTTCTCTTCTGTCACTCATGCTGTGTTTTCTGTAGGCCTGCAATGCCTTCCACCCATTGTTTTTTCCCTCTTTATCCTCTACATTCCCAGAAGTCCTTCTCTGGGAAGCTTTTCCCTGGACATTCAGAGAAAATTCATCACCCTCTCTGCCCTCCCCCATCCTTTGTCCACAATTATTTTACTGATTGTAGATGTTTTTGTTCCCAAGTCAAAGGCAAGCACTCTCATCTCCAGGCACTGCCTCATTGCTCACCATATTTTCTACCTAGAGTAAGCTCTCAAATAATGATATTTGAATTGCAATCCTCCATAAGTAGGTTATTTTGTTCTTCTCATGAGCAGCTGGATTTTAACCAAGGCAAAAGCTACTTGTAATGGTGAAAAGAAGATGCTGAGAAAAAGCCATTGGAATCACCCCATGGGCAATGGGGATAGCAGGATAGGGTAGAACCTCTGTGAGGGTAACAAACGCAGAGGAATAAAATGTGGTTCATCACCATGTTCTTCTGTTTGCCTGGAGTCGTGAGCATAAGAAATGGTATTATCTAGGATTAAACAAGAAAGTAATAAGTTCCAAAACTACATTGGAATTTATAGTTAAACTTCTTTCCTTATACCAAGAAATGCAGATTTCTAGAGGGCCCTGATTCACGTTTATTAGTTTTAGAGAAACCTCAGTATTGCCACTGCATGATGTCAAATATATTTGCAACATATAATATAGTGTCATGTTCAGGCCCCTATAACAAGGGTTCTGGGGGAATTTAAAAGGGTGGGAAAAATTAAATCATTCAGCATTTTTTCAAGTCAAAGTGTAACTGCTATTTCTCTTTGAAAGAAATCTACATTTAGGGGAATCTCACATCAGTCCTGAGTCTTCCTGAGATATGGGGTTGGAACTCAAAGTCCAGCTAGAACTCCTTTAAAATTTCCCTATTGGCTTCCCTATTAGTTTGCACATACAGATTAGGTGACTGGTTATCTGTCTCATAGCTGCCACCTTTCTACTTTTACTTTCAAACATTGTTGATTTGGTTGCTTTGTCTGGTAAATGGAATGTCTCAAAGCCCAACCATCCTAACTGCAGCAGATGATCATAATTTTTGTTACTCCTGCCATATTTGACACTTTTGACTTATAATAGAAGCTACATGTGACTGGTGTTATAAAATAGTTCCAGTCCAATTCAAGTTTTAATATTTAGAAAAGTTCATATTTTCATCAATGCTTGTATAGAGGCTGAAAGGTTTTACATTATTTTAAAATAATTACAAAACAATCTAAGTAATTGACATAGTATTTTAATATAGCAAGAAGTAATCTCTCTGAAGAAGTATCCCTTTTAGCCTGCTACATTTTACTTAAACTTTGCAAATACTCATTGAAAAAATATGACATAGAAGCAAGGACACTGGCTTTAGAATTTGGAGTCCTTTCTCAGCGTTGCCAATTACTAGCAGAGCTATGTAACACCCAGGATATTTACAAGGATCACATGAAGTGATGTAGATACGTAAGAGAAATTTGAAAATGTAAAACATTATTTCAGCCTGTATTTTGAAAACTCCATAGCACTTTCCTTCTTTGTTTTCTCATTTCTAGCTTATTCAATTAAACTGAGCTGAAGAGGAATTAAAAAAATCTCTTTAGCAGCCATCGGAACTTAGCATGGGCAGCGTGTGCTCCTTTGATCTATGGTCATCTTTCTCATAAGGTCTCTGCTTGCATCACAGTGCTCTTTTGGCTTGGCTCTGGGTAGACATTGAATTTCTTGCTCTTGGAATTAAAACTCTTTTAAGTTGTACTCTTCGTTCTCCTGAATTCCTTTGTAGTCAGTCTCACAACTAGTGTTTGGTAGGACAGTAAGTTGGTGCAAATCTCACAGACACACAAGATAAAGGGAGTCTCAGCTTTGGCAAACTGATGACAGTCACTGAAACTCAGATATCGGGTGAATACCTTGGCAGATGGGCAGGGCACAGGGTCAAGAGAGTCTCATAGCAGGCACAGTAGGCCTAGCATGGAGGTGCCTAGAAAAAGAGTTGGCATCACAGATGTTAGGGAAGAGGGGGACTGGAGAACTGACACAGGCTCTGAGACTCAGGAGGACCAGAATCAGACTCCAGTCCCGGAGAAACAAGACAAATGGCATGGACCCATTTACTGGACCTTGGACACCAAATAGTAGTTTTGTCCACAAAGAACAAGGCCAGTGTCTGGTGTCTGAGATTGAATTAAAATATCAGTATAGATGATATAAACAGCAAGAAAGGATAGTTGAGCTGTCAAGATAAAAGGAATTTGCTTGAGGATCAACATTGTCTTAGATTCTGAGAAGAACTCAGTCGGCAAGTGGTGATCATATGGCCTCATCAATAAAAATTAGAGAAAAGCTGAAGTTAGAGACAGAAGCCAGATCTGTGAACACAGTGAATACCATTCCCTATTTCTAAGGAACACATTTTCCTTCCTTTCCTAAAGCCATGCATTGACTTAATAAAATACACGAAGGGCTGAATTCAGATGCCAAAATTTTTTCTTTTCTTCCTCTTCACGGTGTATGCCAGAACTTATTTTTTTCTACTAGCATGTTCTAATATGTAGCTATTAGTGCTACTGAAACTCCAAAAATTAGCTATTTCTTCCTCAAATTTTTTGAAAACAATTAAAAAACTTTTAGGGTTTTTTATTGTATTTCTTTTTCATGTTGTCCATTTTTTCCTCAAAATTATTTTTCAAATTTTCCATATTTCCAGACAACATTCTTGCTACCACTTTAGAAACTCCATTTCTGTGACCCAGGTGTCTCTAGGTGTCACAAAACTCTCACCTTCCAACTTTAACTTGGCAGTTTTTACCACTGCAGCAGCAAAAGACTGTGTCATATTAAATGCTGAAACTGCAAAACAAAAGCCACAAGGTGACAGTTTTGTGAAAGGATGTGACTGTTATTCAGATAGAACTCTGTTGAAATGAATACCATTGTTTCTATCCGGTAGAACTGTTCTGTGCTCTCCAATGGCTCATGGTACCTAACAGTTATAGTAGAGTTAATAGCTATGCTATTCACACATCCTGGATAGTAGATGCTTCCCCCAGTGAAGAGTGACCACTCTGGACATAATTTGAATTTACACGACAAACTCATCTTTCAAACTCTTTAATAAACTTTCACATATAAATATATATGGATATAAATATGAAAGAAATTGTTTGAAAATAACTTCTGGGTTACCTTTTGAGATCTGCACACATTTAGCACACACTACGATAACATTTAGTTAACCTTTGGCTATGAAAACAGTTGATGCGTACAACACAAGGTCTTTGGGTTTTCAGCAGAAAATGAAATGAAATTATTGTGCTTACTAAGTGAGAAGGGAGGGTTGATATTTTTAAAATAATTTCAACATGCATAGAAAACATATAAAAACAAATTCTGGCAACCCAAAATATTCCTGAAGCATCTGTTTATCTGGGTTTTAGGGTACATGTCTTTCTTTGAGAACATATGTTACAACATAGGTTTCACTTACGCTTTAGAGAGAGACAAAGGAAACAAGTATAAGAATAGTGTATTGTGGATGTCATAAGGAGACAGACAGGGCTAAATCTGGCATCCTCCGGGAGTGTATTAGGTTGGTGCAATAGTATCAATGGCAAAAACCACAATTACTGTTGCACCAACCTATATCTATTCAACTATCTACTATCTCTTTGAATGGCACAGCTCTACTGATACATGGCTAAGATCAGGGCTACCTATCTCTGGGCCTTTCTGGATGTATATATAGGAACATTACAACCTTACCTTGATGGTAGCCAGGACTACCTCCATTACAGCGCATTGTCTTGGCGTCAGACCCTTGGCATCCTCTCGAATCATGTGCTCCTGGAAAACAGGGTAGGAACTGATTATAAAACAACCAGTTCATGTATTCAACAACTACTTTAAAACATAATCTGTATTATTCCCATATGCAAAATTCCCTATTTGAAATATCTTCTGCACATGAATGCATTTAAAATGAAATGATTGTTTGGTCATATATTTTATAAGTCTCCACTTTGTCAAAGGAAGAAATGGTAAACGTCTACTTGAAAAGAAGTGCTTTGATTGCGGTGTGGTTTTATTTTCACTTGTAAGCTACTGTTAGGGAAAAAAGAGAGAAACCTGGAAAATGTGTGATGACATTTTTTCACCCAACTTCCTTGGTTTATGTCTGTCACACTGAGGAATGTCAGTCATGAAAAGGATTTAAGAAGCAAATTTAAGCCTCTCCCAATTATTACTGATAAAGTCTACTTTAAATATAATGCCTCCATTTCATTCTTCTTCTTA
>NW_022293376.1:0-1177 GCF_002776525.5 Piliocolobus tephrosceles | reverse complement strand
GCGGTGGCTTACTCCTGTAATCCCAGCACTTTGGGAGGCTGAGGCAGGCAGATCACTTGAGGGCAGAAGTTCGAGACCAGCCTGGCCAACGTGATGAAACCCTGTCTCTACTAAAAAAAAAAAAAAAAAAATTACAAAAATTAGCTGGGCATGGTGGCACGTGCCTGTAGTCCTAGCTACTCGGGAAGCTGGGGCAGAAGAATCACTTGAACCCGGGAGGCGGAGGTTGCAGTGAGCCAAGATCGTGCCACTGCACTCCAGCCTGGGTGACAGAGTGAGACTGTCTCAAAAAAAAAAAAAAAAAAAACTGTCTAAGCAGCTTCTATAATGTGTGCCTATAATCCCTCCTGAGTAGCTGGGATTATAGGCACACACTACTGCCCCCAACATGACAAACGTTTTGGGTTTTTTGTTTGTTTTTGAGACGGAGTCCGGCTCTGTTTCCCAGGCTGGAGTGAAGTGACGCCATCTCGGCTCACTGCAAGCTCCGCCTCCTGAGTTCACGCCATTCTCCTGCCTCAGCCTCCTGAGTAGCTGGGACTACAGGCGCCCGCCACCACACCCGGCTAATTTTTTGTCTTTTTTAGTAGAGACGGGGTTTCACCGTGTTAACCAGGATGGTCTCGATCTCCTGACCTCGTGAGCCGCCCGCCTCGGCTTCCCAAAGAGCTGGGATTACAGTCGTGAGACACCACGCCGGGCCTTAACTTTTTATTTATTTATTTGGTCTGGCTGTGTTGCCCAGGCTAGTCTTGAACTCTTTGAGCTGCTTCTGCCTCCCAAACAGCTGGAATTACAGGTGTAAGCCACCATGCCCAGCCAACAAGTGAGTTTTTTTGTTTGCTTTTTTTTTTTGAGACAGAGTCTCGCCCTGTGGCCCAGGCTGGAGTGCAGTGGGGCGATCTCGGCTCACTGTAAGCTCCGCCTCCCGGGTTCACGCCATTCTCCTGCCTCAGCCTCCCGAGTAGCAGGGACTAGCAGGTGCTTGCCACCACGCCTGGCTAATTTTTTGTATTTTTAGTAGAGACAGGGTTTCAACATGTTAGCCAGGATGGTCTCCATCTCCTGATCTTGTGATCCACCCGCCTCGGCCTCCCAAAGTGCTGGGATTACAGGCATGCACCACCGTGCCCGGCCAGAAGTGAGATTTTATTTTATATTTTATTTTATATTTATT
>NW_022293374.1:0-1006 GCF_002776525.5 Piliocolobus tephrosceles | reverse complement strand
ATTATATTAATACATTATAATAGTATAAGTTATAAAAACGTATTTAATTCCTTAACAAAACTCATATATATGTTTTTTTTTTTAATGTAAGCAAAATAAAATTAAAAAAGATAATTATTTCTTTTATAATTAAACAAAAAAAAAAATACATTATATAAACAAAATGTTAAATGTTTTTTTTTTTTAGGAATTATTTCTAAAAATTTATAGTTGTATTAACTTTTTTTATGATACTTATAAAATTACATTGCTTTTTTTTTTTTTTTTTTTAATTCTTTTTATATACGTGTGTATAAAACAAAGAACATAAAAAAGAAATATAGAAAGATATATAGAATTAATTCTTATTATTTTTTTTTTTTTGAAATTTTTTACAAAACCATTAGCAGATACATGCATATTTATATTTATTTTATGCGCATATTTTACTATATATTCAAATACATGTGAGTTAGTATTTACATTAAATTAAAAGCACGTTTATGTATAAAAAACTAAATACGTAAAAAAATAAATGTATATAAACAAAAGAATCAAATAATATACGAACAACATGTGTGTGTTCAATGTGTCATTTTTCTAAAAAAAAAAAAAATAAAATAAAATGAAATTTTTTTTTCCATTTATATTATTCTCTTTTTTATTTTTTTGGTATTAAAACTAAAACTTTAAGGTAGTTAGAACGCAAGTATAAACATATTTCTTTTTTATTCTTGTACTGCTGAATTAAACAATACAATAAATGCATAGTTTTTCTAAAATTTCTTGTCATTATTTTCACTTAGCATGTACATGTGACAAATTTTTGTTTAATCGTAAAAAAAAGAAAAAAAAAAAAAAAAAACGTTACATATGTAAAGTTAGGTGTGCCTTATTTTAAAAAAAATGCTTAAAGGGAAATTGTAAGCATGTATATATATACATGCATACATACATACATACCTATGATTTTATAGTACATTACATGTTGGTATATTCAAAAAAAAAAAAAGTGAAGGTGAAAGAG
>NW_022293373.1:0-1521 GCF_002776525.5 Piliocolobus tephrosceles | reverse complement strand
GTTGATATAAATAAAAAGTTAACAAATTTTTTTAAGTGTTTATAATTACTTATATCATTTTTAAATAAATTTGCATAATTTATATTTTTAAAGATTTCTTTTTTTTCTTTTTTTTTATTATTTTTTGTATCTTCATGGGCAAATATGGTTTGTACATCAATGTCAAATCTGTTTTTGAATAAACTCCAGATATCCATGACCTTCTTCTGTAAATATATGTGTATGTGCATGTATAAATAATAAGTATCAAAATGTTATGTAGGTGAAAACATAGCATAACATAAAAGACCTGTTATTGATCAAAAATAAAAAAAAAAAAAAATAAAAAATGTGTAGCCATTCATTTTAAATAAAAAAAAAAAAAAAAAAAAAAAAAAAAACCTTAGTGTTACAAAAAATTAGAACATTTTTATTCAAAGGATTTGAAAATAAGATTCTTAAAAGATTGGATATAGAACTATTGTTATTGTTTTTCCTATTTTTATTATAGTAGTAATTGAAATGAACTAAATTATTTGATACTTTTATATCCTCCTCTAAATGCAATAAATTATATAACATTGTTTTCTCTTCTTCGTAATTAATAAATGACCCATTCTTTTTTATAAAAGTGTTATTAATTGTTGAATCTGTTGAGGATATTTTGCAACTGTTTCCGTTACTGTTGTTACTACTTTCTATGTGACTATTACTAGAACACTGGTAAGTCTCATTTTGGACATCCTGACCATGTAAGCTTTGCAAGAAGTTCCTAGTAATAATATGTTTTGTATATAACAGAAAAGAGTACACTGCGGGTGTGGCACTACAGCATATAACATCAGTAGATTTTATTTTGTTAATACAATTAATATTACTATTTTTTTTATTTATATTTTTCATACTATTCATTTTTTTCTGTGTGTATATACTTTTTAACAAATTGGAAACAAATTTATTTTCCAGCTCTATCTTGTTCATATTTTGTTTACCATTTTGTTTAAATGAATTAAAAAAAAAATCATACTCATCTATAATTATAGTAGATATATTTTTTAATTGTATAATTTTTTTTTCATTTATTAACGTACTTATTCTTCCTGGTGTTCCGATATAAATATTTATATTTATAACACTGTTTTCAATTGCTTTTTTTTCAATCGTCTTTTTTTCAATCGTCTTTTTTTCAATCTTTTTTTTTTCATTTGTTAAGTCGTTTTTTATATCGTTTACAGCAGTTATACTATTACTTTCTATTGTATCGTTTTTAACCTGTACATTTTCAAAGGCGATGTTCATTTTTTTTTTTTTTAATTTTTTTAGTTGGTATACGATATTATTATTCCCTATTAATAAATAAGCATTCATATTAATTTTACTTTTTTTTTCATTCATATTTATTTGTTCAATAGTTTTTTTATACTCTTCTTGAAATGTCATATATGTATTATTAAAAATTATGGTACTGTTGTTTGAAAAAAAAGATGAATTATATGACTTATAAAAAGAGTTAATAATGTCTTTATATATTTCGTATATTTG
>NW_022293371.1:0-1722 GCF_002776525.5 Piliocolobus tephrosceles | reverse complement strand
ATCCAATTCGGTGAAGAAACTCATTGGTAGCTTGATGGGGATGGCATTGAATCTATAAATAACCTTGGGCAGTATAGCCATTTTCACGATATTGATTCTGCCTATCCATGAGCATGGTATGTTCTTCCATTTGTTTGTGTCCTCTTTGATTTCACTGAGCAGTGGTTTGTAGTTCTCCTTGAAGAGGTCCGAAGGGATACTTTCGAGGGCTTTGAGGCTTAAAGAGAGAAAGGAAACATCTTCATATATAAACTGTAAAGAAGCTTTCTGAGAAGCTGCTTTGTGACGTGTACATTCCACTCACGAAAATATACCTTTCTTCTGGTGTTTTAGACATGAAGTCCTTGCCCATGTCTGTGTTCGGAATGGTACTACCTAGGTTTTCTTGTAGGGTTTTTATGGTATTAGGTCTACTATTTAAGTGTCTAATCCCTCTTGAATTTATTTTCATATAAGGAGTAAGGAAAGGATCCATTTTCAGCTTTCTACTTATGGCTAGAAAATTTTTCCCAAAACCATTTATTAAATTGGGAATCCTTTTGCATTTTCCTGTTTCTCTCAGGTTTATCAAAGTTCAGATGGCTGTAGATGTGTGGTATTATTTCTGAGGACTCTGTTCTGTTCCACTGGTCTATATTTCTGTTTTGCTACCAGTACCATGCTGTTTTGGTTACTGTAGCCTTGTAGTATAGTTTGAAGTAAGGTAGCGTGATCTTTCCGGCCTGGTTCAAAATCATGCTGCTACACAGACACATGCTCATGTGTGTTTATTGTGCCACTATTCACAATAGCAAAGATTTGGAATCAACCCAAATGTCCACCAGTGACAGACTGGATTAGGAAAATGTGGCACATATACACTATGGAATATTATGCGGTCATAAAAACGATGAGTTTGCATAATTTGTAGTGACATGGATGCAGCTGGGTACCATCATTCTTAGCGAACAATCACAAGAACAGAAAACCAAACACCGCATGTTCTCACTCAGAGGTGGGAACTGAACAATGAGATCACTTGGACTCGGGAAGGGGAACATCACACATCGGGGCCTATTATGGGGAGGGGGGTGGGGGGAGGAATTGCATTGAGAGTTATACCTGATATAAATGACTAATTGATGGGTGCTGACGAGTTGATCGGTGAAGCACAACAACGTGGCACAGGTATACATATGTACAAACCAGCACATTGTGCACATGTACCCTAGAACTTAATCTATAATAATAAAAATAAAAGAAAAAAAAGAAATATACCTTTCTTCTTCTAAAGGATTCTGGAATCCCTTTTGGAGAAAAAGCTACCAACAGATATTCAGGAGTGTAGTGATGACTATGGTGAAAAAGAAAATATCCTCAGACAAAAACTGAAAAGAAGATTTCAGTGAAATTGCTTTGTGTTAGATATATTTATTCGTCTCACATGGTAAAAACCTTAATTATATTACGCAGTTTGGAAACTCCTCATGCACAGATCTGCAAAGGGACATTTGGGAGCAGAATCAGGCCTACGGTGAAAGAGGAGATATCTTCAGATAAAAACTGGATAGAAGCTTTCTGAGAAACGACTTTGTGATGTATGCATTCCACTGAGGGTGTTATACCTCTTTTCTCACAAGGCAGTGTTTGAACTCTGTTCCTGTGAAACAGAAAAAGTGATATTTTGAAACATCTTGAGGACTATGGTGAGTAGTGAAATATACTGAAATAAAATCGAGGAAG
>NW_022293367.1:0-1172 GCF_002776525.5 Piliocolobus tephrosceles | reverse complement strand
TTTTTTCTAAGAGTGTAAAGGGCATAACTGATAAGATTCTTTCCTTGCATTGTTTCTCCTTGCAAATATTTACAGTATTCTGTCCACATCGTCTCTCGTCTCTCGTCTCTCGTCATCTCGTTACAAAGGGGTGTCTCCGCGGTTAGTGGTGTGTCTGTGTTGCACCTTGGAGAACAGCCGGCATGAAACCTCTTACCACCATCGTGCGCCTTGTAGTCCCAATTGAAATGCTCTCCAGAGACGCCCGTGCTGCTTCTGAAAGCAGAACTTTGGTTGTGCTGAAATTTGCATTCAGCTAACGGTTTTATGTTCCTATCTGTAGATGATGCTGTAGAATTCGTTAAGCATATGGGATCAGTAATGATTGAAGATAATTCTGGCTGGTGTCATGAAGAGGATATTTTTCACTTCAAGTTACAGCTTCCTTCGTGCTAGTCATTTTGGGATTCATTTAAATATCTGCTTTATTTCATAGCTCAGATTGGCATTAGACATTTCCTAACGTAGGATTTTGAAAGCAGATTTGGCGGAATCTTTCTAACAAAATGATTGCTTATGACGTTAGAAGGAACAGCACTCAGAATTACTGGTAACTGTGGTAGATTTTCAGGCTGATGCTAGAAGTCACTGGAACGGTCAGGGCTGCTTTTTTGAGGGGGATGGGGTTTGAACCCTGACCCTCCTGACACGCCAGCTCTGACCCTGGCCTTTTCTCCTCTCCTCTCCACTGGGAGATGAGAAGGTGCCAGCATCCACCTCACAGGCCATCGTGAGAACTCGGGTCTAACAGCTAGTGTTCCTCCGGCAGGTGGCTCCGCAGATATGGGGGCTTGACCATATGTACACACTGCAGGCTGCCAGTGTCGGGGTAATCCAGTTTTAGTCCAAAGGTGGGATTTGCTTTGCTCCCCTGCGGACCAGGTGTGGTGCAGCTGTCGCAGCAGGTGTATGGGACCTCTTGTGTGGTCCTCAGGTGGACGAGGAGTCACCGATTCCGATTCCCAGGTTTAGAGGTGGGGGCGGGGGTCCATGGACATCATGTGTTCAGAGGGGAGAAGTAAAAAGCTTCCCTTGTAATTCCAGGACTGTCTATTCCAGGAATGCCATATCACGGGCTTTCACCTGAGGCTGTCGTAGGTGACACCGTACGGAAATGAGGACCCGTGTTCTGC
>NW_022293366.1:0-2594 GCF_002776525.5 Piliocolobus tephrosceles | reverse complement strand
TCTAAACAGCTGACATTTGGGCAATTTGAGTATGTCAAACCCAATAAAAACGGTTTTTGTTTGCAAGATCCACTTAAAACTTAAGGAGGCTAAAAAAAATCATTTAAAATACCCTATAAATTATCATCATACATATGATACAAAAATTTCCTACACTTCAGTAAATACTGTAATGTTAAATATTTTATGAGAAATGATTAAAATGTTCTGTAAATAGCCCAGTAATAAAGTTTTATAATCTTTTAAATCATACAATTTTTCCTTAAGACTTTATAGTTAAATATTCTCTTCAATAGATGTGGCTTACCAGTGGATTCTAGAGAAGAAAGTAGACGGGAGCAAGTGTCCAACACAGCAACAGCTGGAAAGAAAAAGAAAAGAATTTTGTTCTTTACCTAAAACACTTCAGTTAACTAAGTGTGAGTTTGAAAACTAAAGAGTTGAGAACTTTGTATCAGAGTTAATAAAAATGAGAAATATGTATGTACATTTACAATACAAAATTACTATTAAATAATTTACACATGGCATTAATTCTAATTGTGTTTAAATATCAGAGCTTTTTCATTCTTCATTCATGTAATCAACAGCCACGTGCTAAGGTACTAGAGCCAGCACAGGAATTATAAGATGAAGATGGTATGGTCCACCTCTCAATAGTCATATGCTATAACCTAAAAAAACAGAAGGCAGGCAATGTCCACAGAGTCATAGATACCATGACAGGTATACAGTAGGGCACTACTGGAACACATAGAAGGAACATCTAGCCCACTTTTACGTCAACATCATGGGCTTTCTGGTGGAGGAGATAACATAGGCTGATATCTGAAGGACAAGGAAAACCTTGCCAGATAGAGGGAAGAGGCGAAGGCAAAGAGCCTGAGGTGAGGAAGAGCCCTGTGGAGTTCCAGTCTGGTGCTAGAGCAAAGGGCAGAGTGTGGTAAGTGGCGAGAGACAAGGCTGAGTAACTAACTTCACAAGAATCACATTGACATGGGTATTTCTATTTCATGGTGAAAAATTTGGAACTTTTCCTGGGAACAGACGTAAGCCAATGACACAGTAAATGACAGGAGATTTAAAATGTCACCTGTCAAGTGACTGCTTATGAAGGGTTATTGCTCAGCTATGGATTTTGAAATGAGTCTGAGGTCTGTTGGCCTTCAATCTCTATCAAAATCTTGAGAACTTGATGATGCCTTTGTTTTCTGAGAATTGTTTCAGTGTGCAGGCTGACAGTTTCATGAGGATGGCAAGAGTGAAGAAATTGTAGAGCCAGTGAAAAAGAGATGCACAGACTTCTTGGGAATTTTTTAAGCTATGGAACATGACAAATTTATGGTGCATAAGTACAGTCTTCTCTGTGAAAGTTTTTATTTTCACATCTTTCATTAGATGTCTCTAACAACAACAAAAAAACCTTGACATAGTATCTACTAACGCAACAATGAAAAATAATGCCATTTGCTATTTACACTTTATTTCTAAAATAAATTTAAACTTAATTAATAAATTATGGAAACATACTTCTGTTTCTCTAATTATTTGTTCTACACAGTCCAGCTCCATCTAAAATAAGTAAAAATAATAATAATGTTTAAGTTAAAAAAGAAACATTACTATGAAAATAATATGTCACTTACAAAATGTGGCCTTTAGTACTTTTAGTGACTAGACATAACTCGAAGTTTGCTTAAATAGAAAAATAATCACATAAAGTAAAATTTCTACTTATTTTAAGTTTAGATAACAGAGGATGTATCTGTGTAATGCTGTTTAGAGTAATCTGACAAAAATACAGTTAATATTGGTCTACTGAATATACATGATTTTAGAAAAGTAGTGTTTTATTAGTACAAAGGTTAAACGTTGACCAGGTGTGGTGGCTCATGCCTGTAATCCCAGCACTTGGGGAGGCCAAGCCAGGCAGATCACGAGATCAGGAGAGCGAGACCATCCTGGCCAACATGGGGAAACCCCAGCTCTACTAAAAATACAAAAATTAGCTGGGTGTGGTGACACGCACCTGTCCCAGGTACTTCGGAGGCTAAAGCAGGAGAATTGCTTGAAGCCAGGAGGTGGAGATTGCAGTGAGCCAAGATTACACCACTATACTCCAGCCTGGCGACAGAGTGAGACCTTGTCTCAAAAAAAAAATTAAAAAATTAAATAAAGTCATCTTTTGCAATGAATGCATTGCTTTGAAATTCTTAGCAAAACTCTGCCCTTTATAAAGTTTAATTCATGCTTTACTTCAATACATTTTACCTTAAAAAGAAATTTCTATTCTCTACTCATAGCAAACTTTTTATAGCAAATTTTTCTTTATTTTTTTTTTTCTAGTTTGTAGTCTAAATTAACATGCTACCTGTGTAGGTTTCTTCCAAAGGTATATTGAAGGATGCCAAATTTTGAGGTACAAACTGAACCCATCACATAGGTAGTGAGCATAGGACCCAATAAGTAGATTTTCAAACCTGGCCCACTCTGTCTCTCCCTGTTCTTATTTCCCAATGTCTATTATTCCCATGTTTATGACAATGCGCAGCAGATGTGTAGCTCCCACATGAGTGAAAACATGAGATATCTGG
>NW_022293365.1:0-2700 GCF_002776525.5 Piliocolobus tephrosceles | reverse complement strand
ATCCCCTTATCTAGATCCAACAGATCTGGACCTACATAGGTGCTATCGAGACTTCAGGAAGAAAATGTTCCTGACTCTCTCCATACTGCCAGTTAGTAATAGATCTAGAGATTCAGAACTCAAATCCGGGCCTCCTGCTTCCATGTGCAGTGGCCTTTCACTGGCCTGTTTCGCTTCACTTGTTGAAGAGGATTTGAGAATAAATGACCACATGATTCAACTCTCTCCTCAGCTCTGAGGAATATAGCCCTGTCCTGGCAAACAAGAAGCTCACACAGTAGTAGAGGAGGCAAATATACATTCACTAATCTAGCATATAAGCAGTAGGCACTGTACCATAAACAAGGCACTGTGGGGGTTCAGACCAGGAGCAAAACAGGGATTAGCAGGGCCAGTACAGTCTGGGAAGTGTTCACAAACAAAATGTCTAATCACTAACTAAACCAAACGGTTTCTCCACATGGCCTAATTAATTGTAACTTAATATAAATGGTTGGTTGTTCATAAACCTAAATCTTTGGCCAAAATATTTGTAGCTTATGTTCCCATTTAACAAGGTTTTCTGGTCAAAATTGTGCACCCACATCTTTCTAATGAACTTAGTGTCCAATCAAACATGGACTTTCAGTCATCCCATGAAGGTGATTTTGCGTGCATAGTACATCTCTGTCTGTGAATATGCCTAAAATGGTATGGAAGGACACTTATTATACAACCAAAGACATTCCACTGGTACTAGAGAGCCACAGACAGAAGTTTTTTCTGCCTACCGGAAATAAAGCCAAGCTTTCCTCTTCCTTCAGCAGTGAGGATTGCTGTCCTCCTCTTTATCATTCTCTCTCTCTTTTTTTAATGGTCCAAACTCTACTAAATAACAAGATAAACTTTGTGTAAGCCTTGGTAAGAGTAGAGTGTCTGACACCTTATGGTGCTATAATACGCAAAGCAAAAGCAAAATCACCTATGACCAGAAAAGGGAGTCACAGAAAATCTAGAAGACTTATTGGCCAAGAGACCTGCAACCTCATAGTTCATTAGCTCTCCATAAGAACTCTCACATGAAATGAAGTCAGTGGTGTTTCAAGTGCTTGAAACCCTTGTTACTCTACCTCTAAATGTGAATTCATTAGGCAAGTTTACTAGCAGTTACTAGACCTCAAAAGCAAGATAATCAGGCATTATTCGACTAAATATTGGTCTCTATAACTCCTCTATTTTCTTTAGGAAAAGTTAGTTAGCCTAAGACATATGGCATAAAGGCTATGCCAAAGCTATGTTGGGTCAGCCAGGAAGGATTTGTGGGAGACTCCTTGAAAATATTACAATAATCGAAGAAATCTTCAACCTATTGCCCTCAGTACTGTTGGTCCCTTGTACTTGATTTTTCCCCTTAAGTTTTATTCCAATTTCTAACATTATCATTCCTCCTTCCTTCTCAGCAACTAGTCCTCCAAAATAGAACTTAAACACAATGACCAGACATGGTCTTGCAACAGTGCATATCCTTCTACATTTAGCATGCAATCATGAATCACAGGTATAAGACCCTTTGAACAGACACGATTTTGGTGACTACGTGTAGGACTTATTGCTTTTACCCAAGAAGAGGATCAGGCATCCTAAGTAGCTCAGAAATGTTTCTGGAGCTCTTGAATATGTATAGGTAAGAAAGATGAAGCAACCCGTTGCCTTACATGAGGCATACTATCTTCTTATGTTTTCTTTTGAATTCAGGATTTCAAGGTTGGGGAAGGAGTGGGAAAGTAGCCATGGACATGTGAGAATGTGGATGATCCTTTTACATTGTCAGGAATGGTCAAACTCTATGCTTTATGTTGTTTGCTAAAAGACACTTTCCAAAGCTTTCAACAGAAAATATAATGGCGCACGTGCCTATTCTTGGTGAACCCAGACTTTTTATCTAGTCTGTGATAGTCAATTTCGAAGGACTGTTTAGGGTAATGAATCCTTCAAGTTGTAAAGATGAAGGGCAGTTTTTGGACAATTCCCATTTTTCTGTAGGAAAACTAATCTGGAAGAAGTAAAAGGGAGAGATTGAAGTGAGGGAGAACGGAGGTGGAAAATGAGTTGAGTTGATCAAATATTTGTTAAGCACCCACTGTATGTCGGGCCCTTACAAGGAAGCAAGCAAAGAACAAAAGCATGTTGCTCCTAAGAAGCCAGAGGCCAGTAACCTGGATTGCTATAGATCAGGAAAACGTCCACAAGCCCCTACAATACAGAACTGGCATAGGATGAAGAAGAAGTTTCTTTCTGTGAGATAAATAGCATACAACCAAATAAGAAAGCCAAAAGTTACACAAAGTTCAAAAACCTAAGGAACCAACCCTTAAGAGATCTGATTGTCAGTGGTGACTTTGGAAGGAAAGTTATTATTAGGATCATTTTAGTACTAAGAGTTTTGAGCTGTCTATCAATATTTGCATCTGCACCTCTGCCTTGGTAATACTGTGTGTGTGTGTGTGCGTGTGTGTGTGTGTGCACGTGACTTTTCATGTGTTTGAAATATATTATCTATCCCACACTCCACATAAGTTTGGAGGTTAATTACATACAGGCTGATCTGAATCTATACTCTTAGGGACGGGATTAAGCTACTCTGTCCCATTGTGAAGAGTTGATATGTAAGAGACTCTGAACATCTTATAAATTATGTTTAAAATGTTTCCTTTTTGGTGA
>NW_022293363.1:0-1534 GCF_002776525.5 Piliocolobus tephrosceles | reverse complement strand
CCTCGCAGCAGCAGAGTCGAAGGTCGGCGCGGCGTCGAGTCGCTCGCCCGCGTGGCGCAGGCGCAGAGACGCAGGCTGGCGCGGCGCACGCGCAGAGTCGCATGTCGGCGCCCTGCAGGCTCGCGCAGCCGCAGAGCCGCAGGCCGGGGCGGCGCATAATCGCTCGCCAACGCGGCGCATGCGCAGAATCACAGGCCGGCGCAGCGGAGACGCAGAGACGCTAGCTGGCGCGACGCAGACCGGCGCAGCCGCAGTGTCGCATGTCGACGTGACGCAGGCGTAGTGACGCGCGCCGGCGCGGCGCAGGCCGGCGCAGCCGCAGAGTCGCAGTTGGGCGCAGCGCAGAGTCGCTCGTCCGCGCGGCGCATGCGCAGAGTCGCAGGCCGGCGCCGCGCAGGCGCAGAGACGCGCGCCGGCGGGGCGCACGCCGGCGCGGCCGCAGAGTCGCAGGTCGGCGCGACGCAGAGTCGCGCGCCCGAGTGGCGCAGGCGCGGAGTCGGAGGCCGGCGCGGCGCCGATCGCTCGCCCGAGTGGCGCATGCGCAGACTCGCAGGCCGGCGCAGATGCAGAGACGCTAGCAGGTGCGGCGCAGGACGGCGCAGCCGCAGTGTCGCATGTCGGCCCGGCGCAGGCGCAGTGACGCGTGCCGGCGCGGCGCACACCGGCGCAGCCGCAGAGTGGCGGCGCGTCACAGGCGCAGAGCGCAGGCCGGCGCGGCGCAGGCGCAGAGACGCAGGTAAGCGTGGCGAAGGCGCGGGGTCGTGCGCCGGCGCGGCCGGCGCAGCCGCAGAGTCGCGGCGCAGGCGCAGAGGCGCAGGCCGGCGCGGAGCATGCCGACGCAGCCGCAGAGTCGCGGCGCGGCGCAGGCGCAGAGTCCCAGTCCGGCGCGCGCAGGCGCAGAGACGCGCGCCGGTACGGCGCAGGCGCAGAGTCGCTCGCCAGCGCGGCGCAGACCGGCGCAGGCGCAGAGCTGCGCGCCCGCGTGGCGCATGCGCAGAGTCGCAGGCCGGAGCGGAGGAGGCGCAGAGTCGCAAGCGGGCGCGGCGCAGGCCGGCGCAGCCGCAGAGTCGCAGGTCGGCCCGGCGCCGAGTCGCCCTCTTGCGCGGCGCAGGCGCAGAGTCGCAGGTCGCCGCGGGGCAGAGTCGCTCGCCCGCTCCACGCATGCGCAGAGTCGCAGGCCGACGCGGCGCAGGCGCAGACACGCGCGCCGGCGGGACGCACGATGGCGCGACAGCAGAGTCGCAGGTCGGCGCGGCGCAGATTTACGCGGCCGCGCAGAGCATGCGCGGAGTTCCCGGCCGGCGGGGCGCAGCCCGGCGCAGCCGCAGAGTAGGAGGTCGGCGCGGCGCCGTGTCGCGCGGCCGAGTCGTCCAGGAGCAGAGTCGCAGGCCGGCTCGGCGCACAGTCGCTTCCACGCGCGGCGCATGCGCAGAGTCGCAGGCCAGCGCCGCGCAGGCGCAGAGACGCGCGCCGGCGGGGCGCACGCTGGCGCGGCCGCAGAGTCGCGCGCCCGCGCAGCGCATCAGCAGAGTCC
>NW_022293362.1:0-1775 GCF_002776525.5 Piliocolobus tephrosceles | reverse complement strand
TATTGCGGGGCACACCAGCAGCCCTTTCCACCTTAAAGAGGACGG
This sequence comes from Piliocolobus tephrosceles, assembly GCF_002776525.5. Lineage (NCBI taxonomy): Eukaryota > Metazoa > Chordata > Mammalia > Primates > Cercopithecidae > Piliocolobus > Piliocolobus tephrosceles. The sequence continues at coordinate 1,730 of NW_022293362.1, read as the reverse complement.
CCGCGGGTGTGCGGATGCTCCCGCATGACCCAGCCGTCCTTTCCACCTTAAAGGGGAATGGCCATGGGTGTGCGGATATTCCCAGGTGCCCCAGAGCCCTTTTTACGTTAAGGAGATTTTCACAGTCTCATTTCAGTCTCCAAACTATTCAGTGAGGTTGGAGGAGTTTCACTGTGGACCAACACTGATTGGCACCAAGTAAGGGCAGTTTTATAACCACGTCGCAACCCTGAGACAATCAGGTCTTGGCCATCTGGTCTAAGCTTTTTCTGTAACAAGGTTGGATAATTAAGTTGAACTTCGGTTTTCCAAAGCTTGTTACAGAAACCACATCTTCCTAGGTGGGGCTCCGTGGTGTCAGGTGCACACAACAGTAGCCAGCCTTGCCAAGATTCACGGCACGTTACACGTTCGCCTGAGAAGGCTGCTCAATCGTTGAGGGCTCCGGCGAGCTCTGAAATGAATTTGCCACTTCAGCCTACACTCTACTCCCTTGTTTGGTTAAAGAAACCCAAAAGGCAGAATTTGTTTTGGCCAATCGCCTGCTGACCCAACTGCAGAGGTTTTAATTACAGTGCTTTCACTGCATCATAGAAAGCAAAGTCATGTAGATCAACTTCTTATTATCACTCCAAAGGTTTAGTAAATCTCCAGATAATCAGGCAAACATTTTAAGAAGCTACATTAAAGTTTACAATACTCAAAATTTAAAACTACATTCATGCTTCAAAAACCACCATTCCCATTTTACATGGCCAAATGCATATGAGAAAGAAAGCAACGTGCTGAGCACATTTTTTTGTAATCTTACGGAGAATCTGCCACTTTAAAAATGGCTCTGGCTGGGCACGGTGGCTCAAGCCTGTAATCCCAGCACTTTGGGAGACCGAGACGGGCGGATCACAAGGTCAGGAGATCGAGACCAACCTGGCTAACACGGTAAAACCCCATCTCTACTAAAAAATACAAAAATCTAGCCAGGCGAGGTGGCGGGCGCCTGTAGTCCCAGCTACTCGGGAGGCTGAGTCAGGAGAATGGCGTAAACCCGGGAGGCAGAGCTTGCAGAGAGCTGAGATCCGGCCACTGCACTCCAGCCTGGGTGACAGAGCGAGACTCCCTCTCAAAAAAAATAAATAAATAAAAATGGCTCTAGTTCCTGCCTCCAGACGGGTGTGTTGGGTTGTCTCACTCAATTTCAACTCCACCTGAAGCTGGAACACTAGAAATCCATTCCCAGACTCCAGGGCACCAGCATTCCCACTTCTGGAACAGCCTGGAATGCAGGCCTGTAGCAGAGAATTCTTTCCTGCCCACCCTAACCGTCCTCTGTGGAAGGCGACAGTCAAAGACAAGTCCACCCCCCAGGCACAACTGCACCACGAAGAACTATTTCAAGGTGGGAGGTGATCGATCAGAGGGAACAAGCAGTTTAGCTAATCACTTGTAAGGCAAAGAAGGGGGTTTGAAGGCCTGTGTTTGGCCTTGTCCTCGGTAAATGGTCATCTGCCAGTCAGCCTAAGCCACATGGGAAGGGGCTTCTTGCAGTGAAAGTGGGGGCGCAGTTGTGGGGAGGGGGAATGTCTTAACCATCACTGTTACACAGGATCACAGGACTCAGGCAATGTTCAGCATTGTCACACACCAAGGTTTTTACAGTCTAAAGAAAACTACAGTCCTAAGGTATCAGTTCTCAAAGCCCTTAAGTTCCTCCTGGGAATGGGCATATTAAA
>NW_022293355.1:23999-40727 GCF_002776525.5 Piliocolobus tephrosceles | reverse complement strand
GAGATGTCTGTCTCAATAGGGTATAAACATGACATGTTTTGCATTTATTCTACTCACTGTTCTTCAGTGGGCCATATATATGTTCTGTCACAGTCACTTAAAATTGTCTCGAGTGGATTCCGTAACTTTCTTATCAGTCGAATTTAGCATTGCAATTTTATACTGGATTCAAAGCTTTCCTGTCCTCTGTTGGCATAACATGTGCCTTAGGAGAGAGAGAATGAGAGGAGGATAGTGGTCTGCTTTTCCATTACTCTTTTATCTTCACCTTCTGGAGGTGGCCCCATAGGATGGAGGTAGGGAAGAACAATAGGGAAGTCAAAGGTTTAATTTGTAAAATTACCATACCGGGTGTGGGGCAGAACCCCTATGTGACTCTGACTTGGTCCTATTTTATCACATTTTATTGCTCTCCATTGATGGAGTGGTCTCCATCAATATGCTGTTCTTTGTGAAAGAATGAACATTTGTTTGGGGCACATTTGTTTGGGGCAACTCCACATCCATTCCATCCATTAATTAAGTCTCTTTCTGCAGAGCTGCATGTGTAGCAGTGGAGGCAGCAGTGGCAGCTGCTGTGTAGCTGTCAGGTGCGAGCCCATGGTTGGCTTCAAGTAAACAAAGTGCAGAGCAGCACCAAGCCCATCATCTGCCTTGGAACCATTTAAACAGGCACCCAAGATCAGCTGCAAGTACCATTAAAGGGAAATTGCAAGAATTGGGATCCTATATTGATAAAAACTTCCTGATTGCATTGTGGTAATGGTATCAAACAAGAAAAGACACAACCAAATGACAGACGATCTGTCCCTATTTCTAGGAAGTAATACAATTTGATTCATCGTATGACTTCATGGTAAACTACTCCCTGTTACAACAAAACCCTCTAGTCTAAAGTCCTCTGATACCAACATCTTTAATAGTAACATGCCATCAAGCAAGATCTCCCCAAGTTTCAGTTGGGGAGATGAAAGAAGGAATGAGACTGCAGTGCTGCTCCTTGTCACTTCTAGCACTAAACCTGGGGGGGAAAAAAAAAAAAAAAAAAAGAAGATTCCAGAGTCTTTTAAGTTCACAAAAGTAGAAAACCACTAATGTAAGACATATTGTAAGGTTGGAGCTACAATTTGACTAATGTCAACAATGAAATCATGGAGGAAGCCAGCATCTTCTGAAGATGTGATTGATGATAAGCCAGAACCAGATAATCTCATTGAAGACCTCAATTTTGTGCTGAGGAACCACTTATCTCCAAAAAAAAAAAAAAAAAAAAAACTATAGTGACATGTACATATGGACCTTCTTACCCTTCTGTTGAAATTGACTCAGCATCTTCAAGTTAAAATGCAGATAGAGGTCCATTTAAACAGGTTGTAATTTCAACAACAGCAAAACAATATTCATGCTGCCAAGAGACTTGATACATAGAACAAATACATGAAAAGGAGATGTTAGCCAGAATTGCCTAACAGCTTAGAAAAGACCTGTAGTCCTTTCTTCAGAAACAATGCAGAAAAAAAATGAGTGTTAAGGAAGAAAACTTTTAAATAAAGTTACTTCTGGTAAGTACAGTTGCTAAAGTAAAAAATATGTATATATAGAATAAGAGGAGAAAGGTGTTGATTATGGCTCCTGGACAAGAAGCATCTCCAACAGAGTGTGAGCTCTAGCAAAGCCTGAAGAGACCTTACTTTCCATCTTCTAAATAAGCTACCAATAATATAGTTTGAATGGCTATGTCTGAAGAATAACAATCTAGAAGCAAAAATAACTATGTTAGTCTGTTTGCATTACTATAATGTAGTACCTGATACTGGGTTAAAAAAAAAAAAAAAGAAAAAGAAAGGATTATTTTGGTTTATAGTTCTGCAGGCTGTACAGGACGCATAGTGCCAGCATCTGCTTTTGGTGAGGGCCTCAAGAAGCTTGTAATCACAATGGAAGGTGAAGCGGAAGCTGGCATATCACATAGGAAGTGAGGGGCAGGGGAAATGCCAGGCTCTTTAAACAACCAGCTCTCACATGAACTCATTACTGCAAGTAAGGCACAAAACAAAAACAGGTAAGTGTTGGAGAGTTGCAAGTACTGGCCTGCTGGTAGATATGGGGATGAGTGTACTTACCATCATCCCTTTTCACTTTGGAAAGCCTTCCCTAATTGTACATTTCCTGAAAAATTCTTGTTTGTTCACCAAAATTGTAAATACGTTGCAAGATTGAGCTCTAGCATTTTTGGGACTAAACCAGATTGTCCTTTTACTCATGTGGGGAGAATGACAGTACTGCCTCCAAAACCAGTAGCTATAATGCCAGCGCCACCTTCTAGCGGTCAGCTCTATCACTACTTCCTTGCTTCTAAGGAAACTGAATGTCATTTGTATCATCTAAAACACTGTAGATTTAATATTCAGTGTTCAAAGCCAGGCTGTGCATTCTATCACACCATTGTTACTGTACTGCCACTGCATACCTTGAAATGAATTCTACCTCAAACCAGCCAATGACATCCAGTCTTACCTGGCAGAAGATCCTGCAGTTTGAAATGTTCCATCTACTCATGAAAGATATTCTATAGAACTTGTCAAATCTTTGAAACTTGTAATATATTGCTTTCCTAAAATGGAGTTTATTACCTAACTGAAGTGTCTAATTTTTCAAGTTTATAAGCATATTAAGTGGTTTAACCTTAGTGTTTGTTTTGTTTTTACCACAAAAAAAAGTAGTTTAGGGAAAAGTTAAATTCTATTAAAACATTTGAGACATTTTTATATACTGCTGTTCTAAGTATCATCATTTATAATGTAATATCATTGTTAGTAATGGTACTATAGTTTAGGGCCATGTCATTGTTATGTGTAGAGAGATACAGTGAGAGAGACAAGTGCTACAAACTGAGTATGTTTTATCCAAATGATTGGGACCAGAAGCATTTTTAATTTTGGATTTTTCAAATCTTACAATATTTACATTGTATTTACGAGTTAAACATCCCTAACTTGAAAATCTGAAATCCAAAATGTTCCTTTGGGCATACCATTTGGGGATCACATCAGTTCTCAAAAGTGTTGGATTTTGGAACATTTCAGAGTTTGGATTTTTGGATTAGAGTTGCTTAACCCATATTATTCTAAAAGTTGAATTGTTGCTTCCAATTTTCCCAAAGATTATATAATGTTCATAATCCTCCATGAAAACAAGAGTGACCAAAAGTGCTGAGGTTGCTTAAAATAGTTATTTAATTCTGCTTTTTAAATTTTAAATGAGTTTAAGTTGAAAAGCATGATAATACAGGTTTCTTGGGTTGACTGCCACTTTGGTAAAATGGTTTCCAAGTCCCTCACCTTCTGCAAAAGGTATCCGTGTAGGGGGAAAACAATTGGAATGATAATTACAAAAACTATGATCAATTTTTTTAATGTTTTACTATCAAGATATGCTTTTAAAATATATTTTGGGTCAACTACATCATCACAAAATTGTACAAAAATTGTTTGAAAGTATATACATAAACTATCAGAAAACAGACTTTAAACTCACAAAATTATAAATAAACATGTCTATTCTCACATTCTAATAAATGATGTTCTCAGAAATCACTTTGAAGAAAATATACTTAGTTACTACTGAAGATAATTGTTGAAATGTAAAAATTAGATTTAGATAGTATATTTTAAAAGGCAGAATTATATAATTACAGAGATCATATGGATATACCCCAAAATAGTGTTAAACTTTTGGCCTACTGTGTTTATTTCAGAGTTTTATGTGTGTGGTTTTTAAAATTGTGAAGGCAAGAAGTGTCAAAAGCTTTAGAATTAAATAACAAACTGATTATTTATTTCAAAGATATGATGTATAGTAATGTTTTCAAAAATTAAAGCTTAGAAGATGGTTAGAAAAGAGTGAATGAATGTAAAAGGGATAATAAAGATGCAGACATTCTTAGGACAAAATGAAGCTAATTCTGTAAAAAAAAAAATAAAAACTAAAACTAAAGTATCTCTCTAGGAGACATCTATGTCTCTCACTGGTCTCATGTCTTCAGTTCTCTCTCCTGGTGAGGCATAACTTCAGTTAAACCAGTGGCTACTGAGACAGCTCTATTTTCTGCTTCTTTCTCTTAACATTTTCCATTCCCTCTGAGATTTTTCTTTTGTATTTAGACTCTTTATATAATCTCTTCTCACCTGCTGGGTATATGTCACTCCAATATTCATGGCACTGGAGATTTTGCACTTTAATTAGACAGCTCCTCCTCTTATAGGCATTCTATATCACAAGTTACTCTCTTGGAAACTTCTCATATGTCCCTTGCCTCCACATTTCTTTTTTTTTTTTTTAAACAAAGGAAAAATATCTTACTCTACCTATTTCACTTCCTTCAGAATGAATGGTCTTTTACTTTTGTTTTCTCCTACTTTTTACCTTCCATTCCTTTTGCAAAAACAGAAGTAAAAAGCGGCTGCGATGGTGTCTCGGGATTGCAGGACTGACTGGTTCTGACATCTTATAGTAAGCCCTGGGGAGAGGTTTGCAGTGTCATGCATCTTTAAAATTGGTATGCATTTAACATGGTAACATGCAAAGTCCATTCGTAGCTTGTTAGATGTAGTTTACATGTAATTCTTACCTTTTAGTTTTATATAGAGCCATATGAAATTATAGATACTATATTTGTTTTTTTACTTAAAACCAACTAAAACTTTCTGAGGAAGGATTATTTAATATAAACAATTTAATTTACCAAGAACTCAGCTAACCTACAGAGCCATAATATAAAGTTTCTATTTTAAAAAAGATAAACAAGATTTAACCCATGGAACTTGGAGTTATATTTTAGGTTAGTTCTTTAACATCATCTGACAAGTAAAAGTTGAATATCCAGAAATCTCCTTGTTTGTGTCAGATTGGCATGTATCAGGTAGTGTCAAGCAGTGAAGTAATGAGCATGTTTCAAAGCAATATATAAATAATGCAGGTTCACTGTCACTGCAGAGGTGTGTGTGTGTGTGTGTGTGTGTGTGTGTGTGTGTTTATTATTTCCACAATTAAGAAAAATAGGATTCTGAAGCAGAAAAAAGCTCAATTAAAACAAAATATGTTAGAATTGCAATTAATATTTTTAGAACTTGTTCTCCATTTAATTAATAAGGCCAAATAATAATTGATGGTATGTGTAGCACTCTGGGATTAAATAAATGATCTTAGGTGTTAGATCTGAGATTTAATGCCAACTCTGTCACTTGCTGTCTGATCTTTGGAGAGTCAAAGACATTTCATTCTTCTATCTATAACAATAAGACAATGTTGTCTACCTTACAATAAGGTTGTAAGAATTACAGGTAATGTAAGTAAGAAACATAGGTCAGAAAAGCAATTTCTAGCAACTCTTAGTATTGTTACAATTAAAAGGTTAGGTAGTATCACAGAAGAGAGCCACTGAGGGGAAGAGCTGGAGGGCATCTGCTAGCAACTAGAAATGATGGTATAGGCAATGATAGGATGGTGTTGGCAATGATAGGATTGCAAAGAAATGATGGTATAGGCAATGATTAGGATGTTTAATCCAGTTTCACATCTTATTTGTCTTAATGATCTAGTTTGGCCAAGATGTGAAATAACTAGTGTAAATCACAATTCCATTCTAATAACTAGAGTGTGTCCTTGCTATTTCTCAATGTACAACATTTCTACTATCAGACTATCAGACTATCAAAACATCCATTTTTGCATACTACTTTTATTTATACCACTATCATTTAATAATTTTTAAACACATTTTTGAGGCAGTGTGAATGACAGGGATTTGAAAGTGGCAGTGACTAATACATCATCTAAGAACACAGTTGTTGGTTTTATTCCACGTTACTTTGCAAACAGGTGAATTGTGGTTCTTTTCCAGACAATAGCTAATTTCAGGGCATCTTCTTGAGTGAAATCAAGGAGAATAGTCATGTTATTCAAGAATTTTATCAACCACTAGTCTCTAGCCCTCTTGGTGGGTTTAAATAAAACAAATGCCCCGTAGAGTGAAATTATTTGGACAGATGTCAGAGTAAACTCAAAGAAAAAAAACCCAGCCCACTGTGAAGGACTCCTCAATTACTAAAAGAGTGCACAGGAGGTGTGCAGACAAATCCTATTACTGGGTAATGGGATTTATTCGCGTGTCCAGACACCAGTTTGAAAATGTGATTCTGCTCAAGACATAAGCAGAAGAGTTCTTATATGGGACAAAATTCTGTCTTCGGGAAAGATAGAATATATTTCACTAAAGTCAATCTGATTCTCCCTTTAATAAATTGCTTGAAGGAAAAGAAAGTCTTTGCTGACACAGAAAATGCTGAAGCCTCCTGAGCTTAGTCCTTTGAAGTACAGTCTACAGCAGGGAGTAGGCAAGAGAATAACAGAATTTTGTCAGAGGTAGGCTCCGAAACACTAAGGGTTTCTAGCTAAGTGGCATTCCTTATTCTTCCTGAGCAAGGCCTAAAATATGAATAGTAGAGTATTTTAAAGTGCTACATATTTTGTACCACATAGATAGTAAAATATTTACAAGATGCAAGGGCAAAATCTCTCTACCCCAGGGGAAAAAAAAAAATACTACAGAATTGAGTATTAACATATTTTTTTCATTGCTCAATTGTTTATCAACAGTTGTTTATCTAAAAAACAGTTGTTTATCTAAAAATGTCATTAGCTAGAATTATGCTGTATTGAACCAGGATTGGCAAAGATTTTCTGTGAAGAGTAAATATTTTAGACTTTGTTGGCATATGGTCTCTATCACTACTGCTTTTCTCTGCTGTGGTAGTGTAAAAGTAGCTGAAAACAGTTCATGAATGAAGGGCTGTGGCTGGATTTGGCCAAAGGGTTGTAGTTTGCTGATCCCTGACACTGGCAAATCAGCATCTTTAACAATTATCCCCCATATCTATTACAGTTCCTGGCATGTGGTATAGATTAATAAATATGAAAAAACAATATATTTTTTGATAGTTCATCCTTTCTGTAAAGTAGTCTTTTCTATGCTACCTCTCTTTTTATATGATTCTAGTTGATTAATTCTAAAATAACCTGGACATTCCAAAAAGTTAGCCTCAAAATATGTATTAGACTTACTTTTGTTACATGACTCCTAAAAATAATCATAACCTGAATCTAATCATGAAAGAATATTAGAATAACTCAAAATGTGAACTCTTCTACAAAAATATCAAGGTCAAGAAAGACAAAGGAAGGCTGAGATAATGTTATAAAATAAAGCTAATGTGACAAATATGATTAGCCACTCTGGAGTAGAACTTTGATCAGGAAAAGCAAAAAATTATAGAGGACATTTATTTAAAAAGTAACAAAAATGGAAAAAAAATGATGTAATTTAAAAATAGCAATAAATTATGAAATTTCCTGCATGAAGTTATGAAAAGGAATGATCTTGTTCCCAAGTAATACATCTTAAAGTATTTTTGATGGGGGTTGGAGAGCAATGTCTCCATGTTACTCTCAGTGGTTCAGATGAAATAATATACATGCATGTGAATTGATAGAGAGTACATGATAAAGTAAATAGGGGAAATCAGGCTAAACAACATACAAGTTTTCTTTATTGAAAAGTTATTTGAAAGTACTGTTGTCTGCTCTCTCTTTCTGCCTAGACTAGATACACATAAATAGGAAACATTGATATTTTCACATATGTTCTAGCTCTTACTAATATCTTCCACTTTGAATAGATAAATGGCTAAAATGGTAACCACTTGATAAAGTAAATGAATAGATTCAATATTTGTATAGGGATTTTAAAATACTACCTGTTTTCCAGTTTTTCTGCTAAGCAAATGATCCTTAAGGAAAAAACAATAACTGAAATTATTGTAACTTTTAAGCCTTGAAATGTTCAACCAAAGAAATTCTTAGTAATTCGTGAAATACCCAATCAGCAGGAATACTGAAAATACTTCCTTCAGCTATTTATTTAATTAGATTATATTTTGCCTATAAACCAGATTAACAAGAACAAGAACATACAGTGTTTGTGCAGAATGCTGAGCAAGGGCACAACATAGTAATTTAGTTAACCTAGAAAGCAAGTTTTCAAATTGAGACTGAAAGGGAAGAGTTTTAAGTAGGTAGAGCCTGAAAGAATGTTAACAAATAATGGACCATTCAAAATTTCTGAATGGTCCAGGTAGAAGTTGGTTGGAAAGACTAAAGTTTTTTTTTTTTTTTTTTTTTTTTCTGGGTGGATAACCTGCTGGTTAGAAAGAATATCTCTTCTCTGTGCAATTTTAGAAGCACTTTGGGTTCATTCTAAAAGAGCTTTGCTTTTAGGCTGGTTTACTTTTCCTGTTTCTATTTAGTGTTTTTAAATTATGACAGAACAGGGGAAGAAAATGAATAGCCTTTAAAGTTATTCATGCTGGTTTACATGAAACTCTTTTAATTTAGAATATCCGATGACTAAAGAAAGTCTTGAATTATTTTAAGCTACCTCTGTTTTTAAGAACAAACATGGATCTGGACCAATCACCGAAACTGTGTGTATCACATCTAACTGTTTGTAAAACAAGAAAAACAGAATGAATCTTCATGGACATCAACAGGCTTAATTGAAAAATATCTATGTGGTTGCCTAAAATAATTAATTTGTAAAAAATGTTAAAACGTACTCACTATTATTACATTTATTTTTAAAATTATGAGCTAACCTGAAGCTTAAGGTTCATTATATGATGTCCTTTCAGCAAACCTGGCAAATACCTCTGGTTATATTTTCATGGAGTCAATACATTTGATTGCTATGAACGTACTGAAATCAACAAATGGCAAAGTTATAAGATTAGTTTTATAGATGAAATAATTACAAAGCAACTGGCGAAACAATTCTCTGAAAATTAAAGTATCCTCAAATTTTGCTTCTTCAGAAATTGTGTTGATATGTTTACTGCTTTGCAGTAATATCAACTATTTCTATCTGAAATTGGCCAACTGACTTCCATAAATTGCCATTTATCTTACTCCAGACCTTGCAACATTTCTTCCTCTACAAACTCTTTTCAAATTATAGATATTGTTATCACAGTGGAAGGTCATTTCAAATCTGTTTGTTGGTTCAAATAATGCTTAAAATCAATAGTATTTCCTGCATATCTCCACAGTTGATTCAACGGGTAAAGTTGCTGCAGTCTACAGCACATAGAATCTTTACTGCTGAAAGTCACCTTTATCAAAAGAAATAGCATTAAAGCCTTATTTATTTTTGTTTTGAAGCTTTACTTTGATTGACTTATAGCATACCAATACCTACTTCTGATTGATGTTTTTTGGGTGTAAAATATACTGATATAATTATGGATTATAATCTGTATAAAGAATGTTTTACAAATCTTACTGGATTTTTGAAGTATCTTCTTTTTAACCAAGTCAAGTAGCTTGAGGAAATAGAAAATAGTCATCTATTAAATGCCAAATCATAGGTAGATTTTTACACACACATACTCATATACTCAAATTATCTATAAGTGTTTGTAGGGAACCCTGTTTTCAATGATTCTTGCTTTTTTTCTTCAGCTCCAAAGGCATTTTGATCCTGCCTCTGTAAAACATGATATTTATAGCACCTGTGGTTTAAATCTGATTTGTCCTTGCTCACCAGTAGCAGCAAGTAGAGAATTACAATGGATATTCTACCTTAATATATTATACCATAATATTTGTCTAAATTTCACATATGTTTTGTCTTGGATCAAAAGGAAAAATAGATACAGAGTGGCATTTTATTATTATAATTGTTTCTATAAATTTATACTCAAGACTCAATACATATGTGTACGTATATAGACATGTATACACACATATATATCTATATTCATATATATGAATTCACATATGTGTGTGTGCGTGTGTATATAATATATATATATATACACACACACACACATATATATGAATTCAAGAAGTACAGTGCAATTTGTCACCTGGCTACATGGCGTAGTAGTGGAGTCTAGACTTTTTGGTGTGTATATATTTTAGCTTTTTGGATATAATCACAGCTACTTCTCGTCTCAAAATTCTGAATGATTTTAACAGTTATATTAATTTGACTTTGACTTATTTTTTTAATCTTGGTGCTTTAATAAAAAAAATCACCTGATTTTATGATTATTTGTTTCAAAGCATAACATTTTATTTTTGTGTAATAAAAACAAACATGAGTGATCATGTCTTTCACTACAACCTCACACTCCAGGGCTCAAGTCATCCTCTCACCTCAGCCTCCTGAGTAGCTGGGACCACAGACACGTGCCATCACGACCAGCTAACTTTTGTGTATTTTGTAGAGACAGGGTTTTTCCATGTTGCCCAGACTGGTCTCAAACTTCTTGGCTCAAGCAATCCACTCACCTCATCCTCTCAAAGTGCTGGGATTACAGGTATGTCACTTCTGTTATTGATATTAGTCATCCAAAAAAGCAGTCAATAAGTAAACCAATAATACATATAAGATTTGACATAAAAGCATCTCTAAAATATATAATTAGGTTCAATTTCTACATTTACTCATGACCATTTATGAACAAAAATTTTAAGGGGAAGAATATTTTTTCCATGGCACTAAAATTCTGTGGTGGTGTGCAGTACTTAGGTACCATTATAAAATCTAAATTTAAGTGGGTTCTTCACACAGCAGACTAAGGTTAGTATGTGGAAATTAGGTTATTATGAAGTTCTGTTAAAGTGCATAAGGACTTGCACATTTGTACATAAATTTGATGCAAACAAAGTGTATAATTATGCATAATTACCACTAACTTTTTAAAAATGATATAAATGGCTGATAGGTTTCATTAACACTTTGTATTAAAATTGCATTATTAGAAGTCAGAATATTGCATCTTTGTTTATGTTCCAGCTATTATCAAAGATTCGTGTCAAATGATAGTAAATTAATATGATTTAAAACAAATTGAATAAATGATACTAACATTAAGGAGAAATGCTAGTTAATAAAGCAGTACATATACACAAGTTCCCTATAGTGCCTCACATATAAAATAAATTGGGGCTTTGCCTCTAACCTAAATTGTTATAAGTTAAATGTTAATTTAAAAATAATTAATTATATCATTGTATGTATCATATTGATAACAAACAAATAAGAAATATATAAATGTCAGTACAATTTGGAAAAAATACAAAATGTTAGACATTTGCTACAAATATAATAGGGTTTTTTTTTTTCAATTTTTTAAAAATTATACTTTAATTTTTGGGATACATGTGCAGAACATGTAGGATTATTCCATAGGTATACACATGCCATGGTGGCTTGCTGCACCCCTCAACCTGTCATCTACATTAGGTATTTCTCCTAATGCTATCCCTCCCCTAGCCCCCTACTGGTCAACAGGTCCTGGTGTGTAATGTTCCCTTCCCTGTGTCCACGTGTTCTCATTGTCCAACTCCTACTTATGAGTGAGAACATGTGGTGTTTGGTTACCTGTTCCTGTGTTAGTTTGCTGAGAATGATGGTTTCCAGATTCATCTATGTCCCTGCAAAGGACACGAACTCTTCCTTTATCATGGATGCATAGTATTGCATGGTGTATGTGTGCCACATTTTCTTTATCCAGTCTATCGATGGGCGTTTGGGTTACTTCCAAGTCTTTGCTATTGTGAAGCGTACTGCAATAAACATAGCTGTGCTTGTGTCTTTATAGCAGAATGATTTATAATGCTTTAGGTGTATACCCAGTAATGGGATTAATGGTCAAATGGTATTTCTGGTTCTACATCTGTGAGGAATCACCACACTGTATTCCACAATGGTTGAACTAATTTACACTCTCACCAACTATGTAAAAACATTCCTATTTCTCCACATCTTGACTTTTTAATGATCGCCATTCTATCTGGCATGAGATGATATCTCATTGTGGTTTTGATTTGCATTTTTCTAATGACCAGTGATAATGAGCTTTTTATCATGTTTGTTGGCTGCATAAATATCTTCTTTTGAGAAGTATCTGTTCATATTCTTTATCCACTTTTTAATAGGGTTGTGTGTATTTTTCTTGTAAATTCGTTTAAGTTCCTTGTAGACTCTGGATATTTGACCTTTTCCAGATGGATAAACTGCAAAAATTTTCTCCCATTCTGTAGGTTGCCTCTTCACTCTGATGGTAGTTTCTTTTGCTGTGCAGAAGTTCTTTAGTTTAGTTAGATATCATTTGTCAATTTTGGCTTTTGTTGCCATTGCTTTTGTTTTTTTAGTCATGAAGTCTTTGCCCATGCCTATGTCCTGAATGGTATGGCCTAGGTTTTCTTCTAGGGTTCTTATGGTTTTATGTCTTGTGTTTAAATCTTTAATACATCTTGAGTTAATTTCTGTATAAAGTATAAGGAAGGGGTCCAGTTTCAGTTTTCTGCATATGGCTAGACAGTTTTCCCAATATCATTTATTAAACAGGGAATCCTTTCCCCAGTGCTTGTTTTTGTTAGGTTTGTCAAAGATTAGATGGTTGTAAATGTGTGGCATTATTTCTGAGACCTCTGTTTTGTTTTATTGGAGGACACATACAAATGGAAAAACATTCCATGCTCATGGATAGGAAGAATTAATATTGTGAAAATAGCCATACTGCCCAAAGTAATTTATAGATTCAATGCTATCTCCATCAAGCTACCATTAACTTTCTTCACAAAATTGGAGAAAACTACTTTAAATTTCATATGGAACCAAAAAAGAGCCCGTATAGCCAACACAATCCTAAGCCAAAAGAACAAAGCTGGAGACATCATGCTACCTGATTTCAAACTATACTACAAGGCTACAGTAACCAAAACAGCATCGTACTGGGGTTGTTATTTTCTTAACTTACACCCTCATATGAGATTAATTTCAATCCACAAAACAAATGTTAGGTTTATTAAAAACACATATTTCTTTTAAGAAAATTATTTTCTGCTTTATTATAAGTAAAATTAAATGTATTTAAAACAAGATACATTAAAGACCTTAATGGACCATAAGTCATGTTCAAATGATTGCCTTCATCTTCTAAATTTAACTTTCAAATCCACTTATTATTTCATGTCATGTGTAGAACTATAAAAGTTTTATTCAACTGCTTTTCTGAATCTTTTTAAACATCTGTGTTTCTCTTTGTTGATACTGAGTACATTAGCTAAAGATAAAAATATACATCAGAAACTTATCTTGCCTAGTTTTAAAATTTGCCAAAAAAAATTTCTGGAAAAAATGCACACAGCTACTGTTGATCATTTAAGCTTCTGAATGTATAACGCATATTTGCCATTAGCATAACAATATTAGCCAAGGGCAAGGCAACGTAGGAGTTTTCCTTTTAAGTTATTTACATGAATTTAAATCAGATCATCCGTGAGGTATCTCTTAGCATTACCAGTAAACTATTTATGGACACAGAACACAAATGGGAACTGAGTCCTTTTTCTTTGTTAGCAGTCTCATTAAAATCAGCACAGATAATGTCATGACAGTAACAAACTTCAAGTTGCCAATTAAGTACTACAAATGTTATTTAGTTTTTTATTTTCTATCAGAAATATTTAAAAGTATTTAATTGGTTAGAAATATTTATTGAATTATAAGCAGAAATCACTTGCTTTGGGGAAAATTATTGCAAGACAGACAAAATATCTCCTTATAAGTTGTCAGTCAGTGAAGGAGGTAATATTTACTTGCCCACATGAAAATACTACATGTTCTTTTAAAGCAGTCATATCCTACGATGTATGAATACAATTAAAATATGATGACTATTTGACTACTTTTAATGTAATAAATTGTTAAATTAGAACTAGTTAAGTCTAATGAACAAAGAATAATGAAACTTGCTAGATAAAAAGCAGGAGTATTTCTGAAGAGTGGGATTTTTGCTTGTTTCTTTGTTTGTTTCTGGTCCTGTAGGGAGATGGCATCTTGGGAGAGGTGTCATCCCATAGGAGAAATCAATCTTCAACATCAAAGACAGAAATCTGAAAAAATTTACGTTAAGCAAAAATGTTGCATATTGAATAATTTTCAGAGAAGTGGCCTTAAGAATGTGGCCTAGTGTTTTGTCAAGAATATAGAAATATTGACCCGATTACTTGTTTAAACTAATTGTAGTTGTGTTTATGTGAGTGATTTGTGTTCTTGCTGACTGGCTTCTTTTAATGAAGCATGGAGATATTCATTCATTTATTTAATAAACATTTACTGATTGTTATTAAGCACATTTTTTTCTAGATTTAAAAAGTATTAAAAACAATGAAAGAGATAATCCCTGTTTTCAAATATCTTAAAGTATCACAGAGAGTAACATTTGTCTCTTGAGCCACCTCTCATGAATAACTTGTAAACATATTTATAGGCTACTTTTAAAAGACACAAACAAATAAACAAACTATGTAACCAGGCAGCAAAAGAGATGCACTTAACAAACCAGACAATATTTAAGATTAAGGAAGGTGACATCAACCTCTTGATTCTCACTCCACCCAGGGACACACCCAATAAGCATGGATTCCCAGATCTGTTTTCTCTGAGAGAAAGTCAGAGACTGGTTGAGAGACTCCAACCCACTGGGCAACTAAGCAAACATCAAAGGGTAGAAAAAGGTAAGGCACAGTTGAGTATGGATCCCAGTCCAGTCAGTGCACCAAAAAATTGAGAAAGAAATCTCCAACCTCTACCTTCCCCCTGTGGAGAAGAGGACTTAGACCTCAAATATTCCACCTTACCTCTAAGATCCGTCTAACTCTAAGGCTATTAATTCATCAACTCTGTGAATGAAGTGGGTTTGACATATGTGAGTCTTTCTAAACCACAGGAAAAAACACAGTGGTTTTCTAATGGCACACACGTACTTCTAGGGGATTCATTCCCCAGGAGTAGTCCAGAGAAGGAACTTTAAAAAAGCAGTTCCCTGTTTCTCCCTATGAAAGTTTTATGATACACTCTTCCAGGGGATACTTAGCAGCCTGGCTTTAAATGAACTTGCATTGCAGAGCTAACAGTGTAAACTTAACAGTAGCTCTCTGGCAACCTAAGCCAGAGATTGGCACTTCACAAGCATTTCCTCTGGTTTAACTAAGTGACAAATCCTGGTCTACGCATTCTTCCTGCAAGGAGTTTGGCCATGCAGTGAATGTCACAACTTTTGTAGCTCCTACCCAAGGAAGTGTCTTCTTAACCATATAGCTCTGAGAGTTGATGGGGCTTTGTATTCCTGAGAGGTCACAGTCTACAGAAAATAATGGAACATATAATCAACCCACGTCCAACAGCTATCATCTCAGGATCAGAGGGTGTAGCCTAAATATGAGTACAAGCATTTGCCACAGATTCTCTCCACAGCTTAGTGCAGAGACTGTGGGACATACATTCATATGTTCAGCTTGATTGTGAAGATAGAAGAAACTGGAACACACATCAAATACTCCAAGCTTTCCAGCTACATCTACAGAATATGGCTTCTACCTTATTCATCTTGAGGTACTGACAGGATGTGGCACATCATGTACTCCAGGGAGCCAACAAAAACAGAAACAGTAGTCTGGTCAAACACAAAGATTTGAGAGGTGCCTTAAAATCTCAGTCTGAATGGATTGGTGACATTATTCTACGTGAGGCCAGTCTGACAAGACTGAGGGAGATAGTTGCTTTACCTTATGTGAATAAATCAACACATAGAGTCAAGTAAAATAAACTCGGAACTATATTCCAAGTAAAAAGAGAAGATAAAGCTCCAGAAAGTGGCTTGAGTGAAGTGGAGATGTATGATCTACTCAAGAGGGAATTCAAAATACTGATCAAAAAGATGCTCACTGAAATCAGTAAAGCATTGCAAAAACAAACAATTTCAAAAGGATAGAAACTACAGTTGGTCCCCATATTCATGAGTTCTGCATCTGTGAATTTAACCAAATAGGGATTAAAAGTATTTTTAAAAGTCAAAACCATAACATATAGAACATAACATTACAACATTGAAAAAAATACAGTATAATAAATATTTAATAGTATTTGCATTCTCTTAGGTATTATAAATAATCTAAAGGTGATTTAGCGTATACTGAAAGATGTGTGTTGGTTAAACGCAAATATTAAACCATTTTATAGAAGAGACATGGGCATCTTTGGATTTTGGTTTCTGTTGACTACTTGAACCAATCCCTTGTGGATACTGAGGAACAACTGTATAAAAAAGCACAAAGCAGAAGTCACAGAGATGAATAATATTTTAAGTGAACTGAAAATTTCGATTAGAGTAGTTAAAATTAGACTAGATCAGGCCAAAGAAATGACCAGTAAACTCAAAGACAGGTCAATAAGAAGTATACAGGCCCAGCACTTTGGGAGGTCGAGGCAGGTGGATCATGAGGTCAAGATTTCAAGATCAACCTGGCTAGTCTTGAATGGTGAAACCCCGTCTCTATTAAAAATACAAAAATTAGCTGGATGTGGTGGCAGGTGCCTGTAATCCCAGCTATTCAGGAGGCTGAGGCAGGAGAATCACTGGAACTCCGGCGACAGAGGTTACAGCGAGCTGAGATCGCACTATTGCACTCCAGCCTGGGCAACAGAGAGAGACTCAAGAAAGAAAGAAAGGAAGAAAGAAAGAAAGAGAGAGAGAGAGAGAGAGAGAGAGAGAGAAAGAAAGAAAGAAAGAAAGAAAGAAAGAAAGAAAGAAAGAAAGA
>NW_022293355.1:0-23989 GCF_002776525.5 Piliocolobus tephrosceles | reverse complement strand
AGAAAGAAAGAAAGAAAGAAAGAAAGAAAGAAAGAAAGAAAGAAAGAAAGAAAGAAAGAAAGAAAGAAAGGAAGGGAGAGAGAAAGAAAGGAGGGAGGGAGGGAAGGAAGGAAGGGAGGGAAAGAAGGAAAGAAAGAATGAAAGAAACAAAGAAAAGAAAAGAAGGAAGGAAGGAAGACATCAATCTGAGAAACAAAAAGAAGGAAGAATGAAAAAGAGTGAGGATAGTTTAAGAGACTTATAGAACACCATCAAACATAACAACAACTGTATTATCTGTGTACCAGAAGGAGAAGAAAGCGATAAATAGAAAATGTATACAAAAAAACCCAGAAATATTCCCAAGCCTGAAGAAAAATATAGAAATTCAGATCTATAAAACCCAAATATTATCAAATGATATGACTCCAAAGAGACTCTCACCGAAACATATCAGAATCAGATTGTCAAAATATAAAAGAACTTTGAAAATAACAAAGGAAAAGCAAATTGTTACATAAAAGGGAATCTCCATAAGATTATCAGCAGATATTTTAGCAGAAATCTTACAGGGCAGAAGGGAGCTGGATGATAAATTCAAAATACTGAAAGGAAAACATATGTTAACCAAGAACACTATAAATACTAATTATGTCTTTCAGTCCTGCAATCCTGTCTTTTAAAACTTACAGTGTGATAGGGGAAGTAGGCAGAGCAAGATGGTCAGATAGAACACTCCAGTGATTGCCACCATCACCCCACTTTGCAGGAACACCAAACTGAACAGCTATCCACACAAAAAAGAACCTCTATAAGAACCAAAAATCAGGTGAGCGATCATAGTGTACTTGGTTTTCACATCATATAAAGGAAAGAGGAACTGAAGAGAATAGGAAAGGCAGTCTTGAATTGCCTACATTATTTCTTCCCCATGACCCAGCAGCAGCCATGTTGCACAAAGAGAATCTGTGTGCTTGGGGAAGGGAAAACAAAGTGATTGTGAGACTTTGAGTTGAAATTTAGTGCTGTTCTGTCAGAGCGGAAAGAAAAATGGGGCAGAATTTGACTCATTCTCATGGAGGAAACATTTAGATCAGCCTCAGCCAAGGGGGAATTGTTTGTCCCAGCAGTTGGAACATGAGTTCTGGGTAGTACCACCAACATAGGCTAGAGTGTTCTGGGATCTAAATAAATTTGAAAGATAGAACTGCAATTTCTGGGCAAGTTCTTGTGCTGTGTTAGGATCAGAGCCAATGGACTTGGGGTACATGTGACCAAATGAGACACTAGCTAGGATGGCAAATGAGGTGCTTGCATAATCCGTTCCCCAACTCCAGGCAGTGCAGTTTGCAGCTAGAGAAGGAGAGAGAAGAATAAAGAGGATATTGTCTTGCAGCTTGGATACTAGCTCAGCCACAGTAAAACAAAGCACCAAGAAGAGTCCTAACACCCCCATCCCCCACATTCCAGGCCATAGCTCCCATATGACATTTCTGGACCCACCCTGGACCAGAAAGGAACCCACTGTTCTGAAGGGAAGGACTCAGTTCTGGCAAAATTCTCCACCTTCTGAAAAAAGAGTCTTGGACCTTGAATAAACATCAGTGGTAGCAAGGAAATAGCTGCTACAGCCCTTGGGTGAGACCCAGTATTATGCTGGCCTTAGATGTGAACCAGTACAGTCCCAGTGGTGATAGTTTCAGGAGTACTTGCATCACCACTCCCCAACTCCAAGTAGCACAGCATGGAGAAAGAGGCTCCATTTGCTTGCGGGGGAAGATAGGAAAGAGAACAAAATTTCCACCTGGCAATCAAGGAAATTCTCGTGGATCATTCAGATAGAAAATCAATGAACATCAGACTTAGTCTGCACTATAGACCAAATGTACCTACTTGATATTTACAGAACATTTAATCTAATGGCTACAGAATACACATTCTTCTCAGCACATGGGTCATTCTCAAGGATAGACCCACATGTCAGGCCACAAACAAATATTTTAAAAATTCAAAGAAGTAAATAAGTGAAATCATATCAAATATCTTCTCTGACCACAACAGATTAATAGTAGAAAAGAAAAAAAAAAAAAAAAAAACTGTTAGATCTGGTCAACAAATTCAGTAAAGTTGCAGAATACAAAACAAACACACAAAAATCAGTAGCATTTTTATATGTCAATAGTGACCTATCTGATAAGATAACTAGGACTAAACTGAAGCAGAGTAGTGAGAGATGTCTACAATGAAAATTATAAAACTTTGATGCCAGAAATTAAAGAGCACACACACACAAAAGGAAAGATATTTTATGTTCATAGATTAGAAAAATCAATATTGTTAAAATGCCCATAGTACCCAAAGCAATCTACAGATTCAGTTCAATCCCCAACAAATTACCAATGACATTCTTCCCAACAGCAGAAAAAAATAAAATAAAATTTATATGGAACCACAAAAAATCCAAAATAGTGAGAGCCATCCTGAGCAAAAAGAACACAACAAGAGGAATCACTTTACCTGACTTCAAATTATACTGCAGAGGTATAGTAACCAAAACAGCATGGTATTGGTATAAAAACAAACACATGGATCTGTGGAACAGAATAAGGAACCCAGAAATAAATAAATGCATCTACAGTGAATGCATTTTTAACAAAGGCATCATGAACATACAGTGGGGAAAGGACAGTCTCTTCAACAAATTGCTGGGAGGGATGGGAAAGGTGGGAAATGGTGACAATTAGAATAATTAAAGTCTAGTATTTGGTAACAGAAAAGAGTGACTACTATTGGTAATAATTTGTTGTACATTTTATAATAATTGAGGGCATATAATTGGGAGGTTCATTATATGAAGAAATTATAACTGCTTGAGGTTATAGATACTCCATTTGTCCTGGAATATATGTGCCAGTATCAAAATATCTCATGTACCCCATAAAGGTATAACTCTACTATGCACTCATAAAAATTAAAAATTTAAATAAGTAAAACAAAATTGAAGGATGATAAAGAGTTTTTCAGACAAACAAAAACCAATTGAGTTAATCACCACTGTACCTTCCTTACAAGATATGTTAAAGTGAGTTGTTTAAGGTAAAGGAAAGGATGCTAATTAGTATTATGAAAATATATGAAAGTATAAAAATCACTGGTAGAGATAAGTACAAAACACTCTAAAACTGTAATGATGTTAGGTAGGTTATTTATATCTCTAGTATGAAGGATAACAGACAAAACAATTAAAAACAACTAAATCCATAATGATTTGTTAAGGAATACTAATTATTTTAAAATATAATTGCAACATCAAAAATATAAAACATGGTTGCAGTGAACCGAGATCGCACAACTGCACTCCAGCCTGGGCGACAAAACAAGACTCTGTCTCACTAAATAAATAAATAAATAAATCACGGAAGGAGCAGGAGAAAAAGTGTGGAATGTGTGTATACAATCAAATTTACATTATTTTTAGCTTAAAATAGTCAGCTGTTACTACAAGATGTTTTATGTTAGCTTCAGGGTAACCACAAAGCAAAATTGTATAATAAATACAGAACAGTTAAAAAGAAAAAAAGCCAAAGCATACCACTTACAGAAAGCCATCAAATTACACACTCACAGACACCAAAAGAAAGCAATAGGGGAAGAAAGAAACAAAAAGTCTACTAAACAACCTGAAAATAAGAAACAAAATGGCACTAGTAAATCCTTATCTATCAGTAATTACTTTAAGTGTAAATTGATTAAATTTTCTAATAAAAAATGTAGAGTAATTGAATGGATGGAAAACAGAACTCGCATCTGTACTGCCTAAAAAAGACTCACTTCACCTTAACAGACTCTGAGAGACTGAAAATAAAGGGATAGGAAAATATACTCCATGCAAATGGAAATTAAAAAATACCAGGGGTAGCTATACTTATTTCAAACTAAATAGACTTTAAATCAAAAACTGTAAAAAGAGACAAAGAAGGTCATTATATAGTGATAAAGGTGTCAATTCATCTAGAGGATAAAATAATTATAAATATGAGTGTACCCAATATCAAAGCACTGAAATATTTAAAGAAAACAATAAGACACCTGAAGGGAGACAGATGGAAATACAATAATTATAGGAGCTTTCAATACCCCACTTTCAGCCATACACAGATGATCTAAACAGAAAATCAATAAACATTAGACTTGAAATACACATTAGACCAAATGAATCTAACAAACATATATATAGCATTTTTCCCAATGGCAACAGAATACACATTCTTTTCAAATGTAGACAGAACATTCTCCAAGATACATTATATGTTAGGCCACAAAACATGTCTTACAAATGTAAAAAGATCAAAATCATATCAAATATTATTTTCTGACCACAATGAAATCAATAACAGGAAGAATCATAAAAAAATTAACAAAAATGTGAAAATTAAGTAATATGCTGCTGAACAACTATTGGATCAAAGAAGAAATTAAAGGAAAAATTGGAAAATATTTTGAGACAAATAAAAATGCAAATACAATATGCCAAACCTTACAGAATGTGACAAGAGCAGTTCTAACAGGGAAGTTTATTGCAATAAATGCCTCCAACAACAAAAATCCGCAAATGAAATTGAAAAAGTTAACATTATTTATCAAGTTGCTAGAAAAATAATAGCAGACTAATCCTGTTAGTGGAAGGAATGAAATAACAAAGATCAGAATAAAAATAAATGAAAAACAGACAAGAAAAACAATAAAGAAGATCAATGAAACAAAGACTTTTTTTGTAAATTTAAACAAAATTGACAAAACATTAGCTAGACTAAATAAGACAAAATAGAAGAGACTCAAAATAAAAATAAAAGAGGAGACATCACAACTGATAACAGAAATACAAAAGATCATAGGAGATCATCATGAACAATTACATACCAACAAATCAGACAACATAGAAGAAATTCATAATTCCTAAGAAGATATAGTATATATGACCAAATTATTTTAAAAAAAGGAACTATGAACAGACCAAAAACCAATAACAGACCAATAACGACTAGCAAGATTGAATCAGTAATTAAAAATCTCTTACTAAAATAAAGTCCAGGAGTATTCACTGCTAAATTCTACCAAATGTTTAAAGAACATCAATACTTCTCAAACTCTTCCACAAAATTGAAGAGTAAGGAATATTTTCAAATTCATCTCATGAGGCCAGCATTACTCTGATAACAAAAGTCAGACAAAGACACTACAACAACAACAACAACAACAAAACTATAGGACAATATCACTGATGAACATAGATGCAAAAATTCTCAACACAATACTAACAAATCATATTAAGCCATACATTAAAAGGATCGTTCATCATGACCAAGTAAGAATTATCCCGGAGATGCAAAATATTTTCAAAATATGCAAATTAGTTAATGTGATTCACCATATTTATTGACAAAATAAAGGACAAAAAAAGGCCATCTCAATAGGTGCAGAAAAAGCATTTGACAAAATTGAATATCATTTTTTAATAACAACTCAACAAGTTAGGTATAGAAGGAATATTCCTCAATACAATAAAGGCTATAAATGGCAAGCCCACAGCTGTCATCATACACGATGGTTAAAAAATAAATAATTGAAGACATTTTCTCTAAGATTAGGAACAACATAAGAATGCCCATTGATACTACTCAGGTTCAATGTAGTACTGGAAGTCCTAGTCCTATAATTTAGTACTTCAGCTTGACAAGAAAAGAGAATAAAAGACATCAAAACAGGAAAAGAAGAAATGAAACTGCCTGTTTGCTGATGACATAATCTTACATTAGGAAATACTAAAGAATCCACCAAAAAAAAAAAAAACCTGTTGAAATCCATAAATGAATTTAGTAAAAATGTAGAATACAAACTCACCATACAAAAATCAGTGGTATTTCTAGAGACTAACAATAAGCTATCTGAAAAAGAAATTAATTAAACAGTCTTATTGACAACAATGTCATCAAATAAATTCCTAGGGAATAAATTTAACCAGGGAAGTAAAAGATTTTTATACAAAAATTATAAAACATTGATGAGACTATTAACGATCACACAAATAAAAGGAAAGACCTATCAGTTTATGAAGTGAAAATTTTAATATTTAAAAAATGCCCATGCTACTCAAAGCGATCAATAGATTCAATGTAATTGCTATCTTAACTATGTCATTATTCACAAAAATTAAAAAAAAAATCTAAAATTCAAGTAGAACCGCAAAACATCCTGAATAGCTAAAGCAATCTTTACCAAAAATAATAAAGCTGAAGGTATCACACTACAAGATTTTAAAATTTATTACTAATCTATAGTAATTAAAATAGCATGATACTGGAATAAAAACAGAAATATTAGGTATTTCTCCTAATACCATCCCTCCCCCAGACCTCACCCCCAACAGGCCCTGGTGTGTGATATTCCCCGCCCTGTGTCCAAATGTTCTCATTGTTCAGTTCCCACCTATGAGTGAGAAAATGCAGTGTTTGGTGTTCTGTCCTTTGCTGAGAATGATGGTTTCCAGCTTCATCTATGTACATAATGTAAATGAAGAGTTGTTGATGGGTGCAGCAAACCAATATGGCATACGCATACATATGTAACAAACCTGCACGTTGTGCATATGTACCCTAGAACTTAAAGTATAATAAAATAAATAAATAGAAATATTGACTAATGAAATAAGACAGAGAGTCCAGAAATAAATGTACATGTCTTCTGTGGCTAATTGATTTTCAACAAATGTGCTAAGAACACGAAATGATGAAAGGACAATCTTTTCAGTAAATAGTGCTAACTTCCCTGTTCAGTAAACAGGGAAAACTAGAAATGTACATATAGAAGAACAAAAATTGACCCTTAATTCGCCCCTTATAAAAGAATCAACACAAATTGGATTAAACACTTAAACATAAGACCTGCAGCTCTAAAACTGTTAGTGTGAAACATAAGGGAAAAGCTCCATGACATTGGTTTGGAAGGTAAGTTCTTACTTATGACACCAATAATGCAGGCAATGAAGCAAACATAGACAAATAGTATTGCTTCAAATGAAACAGCTTCCACACAGAACAGGAAATAATTAATAGAATGAAGAGGGAACCCACAGATTGGGAGAAAATAATTGCAAATCATACACTGAATAAGGGCTTAATACTCAAAATATGCAAGGGACTTAAGCTACTCAATAACAAGAAAACAAATAACCCTATTTAACAGTGGGTAAAGGATTTGAATAAGGATTTCTCAAAAAAGACATACAAATGACCAATAGATACAGGAAAAAATGTTCAACACCTGCAATCATCAGAAATATGCAAATTAATACCATGGTGAGATATCACCTTGTACCTGTTAGATTACCTATTAATTAAAAAGGAAAAGAAAAGATTATAAGTGTTGTAGAGGATGTGGAGAAAAGGGAATCATTATGCACTATTGGTTGTATTGTAATTTAGTAATTTCATTTTTGAAAACAGAATGGTTTCCCCCCAAAAAACTAAAAACAGAATTACCATATGATCCATCAGTCTTACTTCTTAGCATATACTGAAAAATAACTGACATCAGTATGTCAAAGGGATATCTGCACTCTCATGTTCATTGCAACACTGTTCACAATAGCCAAGCTATGGAAACAACATAAGTGTCCATTAACTGATGAGTATATTTTTAAAGATGATATATATACATAATAGAATACTATTCAGGCTTTAAAAATCCAGGAAATTTTATCATTTGCAACAGCAAAGATGACCTGGAGGACATTATGATAAGTGGAATAAGCCAGGCACAGAAAGACAACTACTGTATAATCTCATATGTGAAATATAAAAAACTCAAATTCATAGAAGTAAAGTAGAATGCTAATTACAAGAGGCTGGGAAGTGGAGGGTGGATGAAAAAAGGAGAGACATTGGTCAACATGTACAATGTTTCAGTTAGGATAAATAAGTTCTGGCGTTCTATTGCACAGGGTTTTAAATGTTTTCATCAAAAATAATTATTTTAAAGGTTTTCATCACAAAATAATGATAAATATTTGGGGTGATAGATACAGGAACACACCTGCTTTGATCATTCCACAATATATACCTGTAATGAAACATCATTTCGATCTGGAAATTCTCTCTTTGAGAAACAATTAAGCATAAGGAAGTTATGCCTGATTCACAAGTTTTTGTGAAAGAAAATATAGTCATTATTCCCTAACACCACTTCCTGCCAGCAGCAAGTATATCAAAACTAAAATCTGACAAGTTATAAGTTTGAAACTTTGGAGATGATTACATATGTGTATTTGAAAATGTTTATTCCATTTGTTGGAGAAGAGTAATACTTAATTGGGATTATAAAATTTTCATCTGCATCAGCTTCACACACACACAAGCTCAAGAATATAAACCATATACACATAATTATATGCATGTAATATATGTATATTATAATAAAAATACACACACATAATGCATACATGAACATATACATTTTGTACTATTAATTATATACAACCTTTATATGTAATTTTAAAACATCCACATGTGCATAGAAAGAGATGTGTTATTTCACAATTACTGTGTATGAATAATCCTGCTATTTATGTTGCATGGGTTAGCTCATGTAATACTCATATTGACACTATGAGTGAGATAATAATCTTATCCTTATTTTATAGGTGATGTTTGATAATGGAAATAAAGGACAGAGAAGTTAAATCATTTGTTCGTAAGTACATAGTTTAAAAGAGTCTGGATTATTTGCCATTACAGCTTGATCTCTTAGCCATTAATACATTGAAATCTTGATTCAATTATTTTCCTCTTCTGACTCTGTTTAGTTAGTACTGGTAAATTACTCTTTCATTGTTGAAATATTTTCCCCTTGTTATTAACTGGTGTGTACTTCAAGGTTTCTCCTCCATCATTCAGTTTCTGTCCTTCACCAGTTCATATCTTGAACATCTGTCCTTTTTCTTTATTTGCTGCTTTGGAAAGTTTATCACTTCCCTTCAATCTCCTCTGTGTCAATATGATCTCAAAAACCTTTAAATTCACCTGCCTATAGATGACAGCTATATTTATTTATTTGTCATCTCTAACAAATCAAACTGTCTAAAAGAAAATTTATCTTGCCTTATAGTGGAATACTCTTTCTAGGCAGAATATTTTTATTTATCACCAGTACTAGAACCTTCTTGGTCCCCAAATCTCTTAAATATTGGGGTTAATTCTTTTTCTTCAAAAAGTTTATCCTTCATAAAAGTCTACCATTTCTTTTAGTTTTTCAGTCGCTCTTCTCATGTCACACAAACTTGTTCATAGTCTTCTACTCTGTCTACTTTGCTCATAACTACTTTGCTTCTTGCATGTTATTGCTGATCTTTCACTTTCCTAATGGACTGATGTTTCCAAGAGATTTTAACATAATGTTTTATAGGAAATTCACTTTGAGGCTTTACTATTCCTCTGGGAGAGGGGGGAAACATTTGATTTTGTTTTCATATAAAATTAGGGCATTCCATAGTACCATCTTAATTTTACTAACTTTCTTTATTCATGTCCTCCATTTGAATTAAGCCATCTTCAGTCCTGTGTTTCCTTATTTCCTCATCAGAAATGCTATAATGTCTGTTTCGTGTTGTATCCCATAATTTCATCAACACACAATCAAAGCCCACTCTATGATACTCCATGGTCATCTTTTCCTGTTTTCAATTCTTTGTCATTTGTATAACTGTACATGTTTTCTTCAACATATAGCATTGGGATCAACTTCAAATGTTTTTTGTGACATACAGGACTTGAATGTACACATAGACTAATTTTCCTTAGGACTCTAGCTGCTTTTCTCATTTCTGTTGAAAACTTATCTGTATTTACTGGAGATCTAGGTCACAGCAGATACTAATAAATTCAGTATAATATAATTCTTGCTGATAAGAGCCTTCCATTTACTTTTTGATTCTGTGAAGGCCATTTTTCTTTTAAATTAAAGTCACTATTTTGTATTTCCTTGTGCTTTTTGTTTGTTTGATTCTGCTTTTAATGAATTGTTGGCTTATAATTAAAGCACATGGACAAGAGAAAAGGTTGTAAATCTCAACTCCAAATCTAATATGTACTTATTGATATTTCCAAAGATAATATTCTGAGACCCAACAGTGCCTTGCTAAAGTAACTGATCAATAATGTTCATAAAATTATTTGAAATAAAATTAGTTCTAATAGTTCAGAGTACATGTTTAATGCCTACTAGATTTTTCATGCAAACTGTTAGACTGAACTAAAATTGTAAATATTTTGCAGATTTATTTACTCTATCTTTTCCTTATATTATTTATGTCTTTATGGCAACAAGTACATAATTATAGGGTCTTCCCTCAGGGTAAAGTGCTATTTTCCTTGCCAGAACTGAGAAGATTCACCTTTTACTTGTCATTTACTAATATTGGAGAAAGAGATAATTTCCTAGCACACCTCCAAATCTCTTGAGATGTTATCACTAATGAAAAGAAATTACACAAATATAAATCTACATATCATAATTATATTTATTTATTTCTGTGATACTGTTCAGGAACAAGAAAAAAATGAATAATAAATATATTTATATGTCACATATATGAAATTATATGAGGATCTTTGTAAGTGCTCTTAAATAGGGGATGAGAACAGTGCAAGTCAAATAATGTGCATTCATTTTCTGGTCTTGCCTCCTACAGTTGTGAAGTTTAACTCATTGGTGTCTCTGTTTGCTCATCTATAAACAGGACTTATGTGGTGTTTTTAGAATATTATATAATATGATCCTTGAAAATATTTTAGTACAGGAATGAGCACATATAACTATAGTTGGTTTTATATTGTCATTATTCCAATTGTGATTAACTTTCTAGAAGATTGATGTGGGATGAAAAAAAGATTAATATTTTCTTAACTCTTTCCAATTTATTCATGGGATTTTTAAAAGTTATGAGGTCAAGAAAATTGTAAATAAGTAATTATGGTTAGCTCTATTCTATCAAGAAAGCAGAACAGAGCTGGTGCTGTCACTGGGAAAACACATTTCTCAAATGTACTCCCCTATTTCTTTGCTGCATTATCTATCAGCCTTACTTCTGTTTTCACATCCTCTCAGTCTCATATAAGTATGTGCAACTAAAGTGATGCACACACAGCATGCATTTATACACAGATGTTCCAGCTGTGTTGATGGTAGTACCCATATGTTGCCCATTTCATGAGGGATGTACTGGCCCATTTTGCTTTATGCAGTGGGAATAATTGGGTTCAGTGGGAGGCATAGCTTACTGAGATGATGCACCTTTTCAGGTGAAAATGCAAATAAGCTATAGGTTAAAAAAATTCACTTTGATGGCAGAGACATTAGGGGGAGAGAATGCACACTAATTTTAGTTAGATTGTGTGACAAAATACAATTAGAAATCAACAAGCAAGGCAAAAGGAAGGAGTAAGGACACGCGGGGAAGACTAAAGAAAACAAATTGCTTCTAAATTAAACATGGCATCTTTGGAAAGCTTTATGAAATCGTGCCCACTGATGTACCTGAAAATTTGAGTTTGGCACAAGGGGCCATTGGAATATCTGAATATAGTGAGTAATACTCAAATTACTGATCCAAATATAGGAATTATAAAAGTAAAAAATTAAGAAAGTATATGCAGGAAACTCTTAACAGGGGTATTGTTAAGGCAGAGCTATGAACAGACAGATAACTACTGATATCCAGTAACTTCCATGAAGGCAGCTGAATATTAACAAGGGGAATCCTTACCAAGACTCAGCAGTGCCATAATTATGCAACACACTACCCATTACTTAGTTATTCAGAGGTATCTCTAAGAAATTGGATTTCTGAATGTAGATGTAGCACATTAATTCTCAGATTTATTTGGTATGTGCTTCTAAAATAAGTGACCAGATTTATAATGTAGATAGAAAATTATTTAAATTCTCTGAAGCTATGGCTAGTCACCACACCTGTGCATCATCCATGACTGAGCATTAGTTAAGGATATTTATAAGGCAAAATACATCACCCTTAAATCTGAAAGAAAGTTGCTGGCTTCTTTTTTTTTTTTTTTTTTTTTTTTTTCTAAAGAGTACTTCATAAATTTTCTATGTTTTAGTTGAGTGATAGCAAGCAAATAAATAATTTTCCAAAAACCATCCATGTTTGGTGAAAGTCCATGACATGCAAGTATGAATATGCAAAAGAGTAAATTTGCTTTGTTTTACATTATGATGATGTCATCTTGCTTTAAGATGAATACATTATCGTATTTCTCAACTGTCATTGACAGTAAAGGTACCAATAATGCTGCAAAACAAGTTTGCTGCCTATTTTTGTGTGCCTGAAAGCTAACAAGAGTTTTTACATTTTTAATTGAAAAAAAATCAAAAGAATAATTATTTTGTGGCAGGTAAAAATTATACGAAATTCACATTTGTGCTCACAAGTAAAGTTTTATTTGAACTTAGCCACACACCTTCATTTAGGTCTGTCTACTGCTGCTTTCCCACTACAATTATGAGATTAATTGGTTGTGACAAAAAACATATGTCTTCTACAGAAAATGCCTTTGACCCCTATTATAAGGCAAACTATGCCAGTAGATAGTTCTTTTCTTATCAGGCTTAGTGGCCCAAGAGCTGACGCTGGTGTGAGGATTAGACTGGAGCAGCTGAGTGATTTGGATTGTTAGGAAAAGCCCCAGGCTTAAGAGAAAGGGGTTCATGGGACCAGCATTCAGGGTCTTCTCTTCCTGCCTTTGTTTACATCCCAGCAGCCAGAAACTTCTACATTTCACTTTTAGTCCTCTGGGGCATCTCTTGATTTTTTCTCAGAATTTTTCTCATTCTAACTTCATGAAAATTAAGTCAAAAGGTAAATCTATGTATTTTCTAGCAGAATATTTGTGTTTGTTTAGGGATAGGAAAATAAGAGTGTGTCAACCCCTTTGATGAGCAGAGGTTATCCATCGCTCTCCTGTTACAGCAAAAGTCCATTAGTGCTGGGGTAAGGATACAGGGCAAGACTGCATCATCTTCTAGGTGCCTTCAGTCACTTACCCTTGACCTGTGGAAAAGTTGCTTTGAGGAAAGGGTGGAAGTTCATGGAGAAAGGATATATTTACTTGCCCCAGTTGTGCAATTAGCAGGGCACAATTCTGAGATTATGGAAGAATTATAAGAAATAGATAGACTTCTGTAGTATGTCTAAGACCCCCCCAAAAAAGCAATGATGGAGTAACTGATCACAAGAGTCATAAGAAAGAGAAATGTCAAAAGATCATAACATGCATACAGCAGCAACTTTAAGAGAAATCAGAGAATGGGAGATACAATCTTTTGGATATAGGGTTAAGATTTATTTAAAACAAGGTTCACGGGATTTATTTTGTTGTTGTTGTTGTTTTTTGAGTGTTTTTAATTTTGAAACATGAGTTATTTCCCAGTTCTTTATGCTGTTCATTCACAAAGATACGAAATGAAAGAGGGGGAAGGAAATGTGTTGCACAGCATGCATTCTTGAGTGGTGAAGTGCTCATAATAGGGCTTATTCGTAAGTATGTCTAATGGCAGTCATTGTGGTCTGATATGGATCCTCTTGTAATCTGTTCAATGGCAAGAGCTCATATGGATTCTTTCCTAAAAATCTAAGAGGTTCTTAAAAAGTGACAATGAATATCGTATGACCGATCAAGTATTCACTAACTGTTCAGTCACTTGAGTTCTTTTGGTGCTATTTAATAAAATACTTCACTTTTTTATGTTCTACCCATTGGTCACTTGTAAGTATTTAAAGACCTTGTCACAATTTATAGACTTTCTTTAAAGTTTCTTGATATGCAGTAGAAGAAAAATGATTCAGCTCTCAACTATCCAGCATTTTACTTGATTTTGTCATATTGACAGCAAAGGGCTCACTCTGAAGCAAACATAAACTGAAAACTGTCTTGTTACATATATCTAAAGCTTAAAAGAAGAGCTCACAATGGGTTTTTTTTGAATGGCCTACATCTGCTGTTTTACTAACAGTATGGTTATATTTACCCTCATTAATAGTTTAGTGAGGCATGAGGCATTACAGACTTTTAGCCAACGGAACTAAAAATTGATAAAAATTAAAAGGTGATTATTTAAAATCCTCAAGACAAAGCCTGTTAAATTAGTATGTACTTGTTTCTCATCTATTTCACAGCTAGTGTCTTCATTCCGTGAAGGATAAGCTTACTTCATAAGCATAAATAAAAGTATTTCTTGTGGGAAAATAGGTAAAGGAAATTTCTAATATTTTAAGGATGGACACATTTATAAAAATAAGTATAAATATATTCCCTTATTTTACATTTAACTTGATATTTAAGACTTTTATGTAACATGTATACATGTTGTTAATAATAATAATATAGTGAATTCCCAAGAACTTTCTGCCAAGCCCCTCCCCCAAAAAATTACCAAGTAATTGTCTTCTACCTGTATATTCTTCCCATATCACTCTTTACCTCTGCCACAGGATGATAAGATGATATCATCCCAAATTATGTATTTATTATACCTGTAATTCTTGTAAGTTTATAATATGTAAGTGCATGCCTAATAGTATAATATTATTTCACTTCTGATCTCTATTAAAATATATCTTACCATAGGTAGTCTTCTAGCAATTGCTTTGATCAGTCAATGTTAGTTTAAGATTGATTCACATTGCTTCAAGTAGTTATAGCTTATTTGTAGTTTTCACTTCTATAAAATTGTCTATTGTTTGTTTATACCGCTATTACTTTTTCAGTCCTTGTCAATGTTAATTTTGGTTGTTTCTAGATTTTTGCTATCACAAAAATTACTGCTATTGACTTTGGTTTCTACATACCCTGGAACAAATGTGAAAGTTTCTTTATGGCATATACTTGATAAAAATGCTTAATCTATGAATATGTGAATATTAATTTAATAGTAACTATTTCTACACTCCCACCAGATTCTTTAATTCACATTTCTACACTATTGGATATTATCAGGCTTCTTGATAGCTGAAAATCTAGGGTAAATAAAATTATATCCACTGCACTTTAAATTTACAATTCTCTTATGAATAATTAATTATGTTGATATTATTTATATATATTTACTTTAAAATCACAGTTTTTCTTCCATGTATCACCTAGTCCTGTGATTCCCCCCCCCCCCCCCCCCCATTTTACATTGCATTGTGTTCTTGCAATCTTTTCCTATCTTTGTTTCTTAAAGCATATGTCCTTCCAGAATCTATTTATATTGCAGCAGGAAGGTTTCTCAAAGTACCATGCCAGATGCAGTAGCAATAGTTTTGAATGTGTATAAAGGACAACAAATATATCATGTAAACATAGGATGAGAAAGATTTTTCTATCTTAACACCCAAATGTTGCGTATAATAAATGTCAAACCCCAAGGAAGAATAAAATAGATGAGGCCTGGTTGTAGCAGTAGGGGCTAGTTAGTTGGGATGCATGTGAGCTAGTATTTGCCTTGATAGCTTATCATTGCAGGAAGCAGAAGACACTAAAACCAGAAAATCAAGCTAAATCAAAAGCCAAAAGGTAAGACCAAATCTCAGAAATCAAAAGGGCTTCCAAAGAATTACCAAGTGGGAGACCACAAAACAAACATAAAAGTCAAAATATAGACTTCATTGACAAGGACCAGAACAAAGGCACATGTCCAAATGTGAACCAGTCCAGAAATCGATGCTCTTGTCAGAGAGTTACTCTTATGTTATTTCCAGAATAAGATAATACATTTGATAGCTAAAGTTAAAGGGCCCAGGGAATGGTGGGCATTATATAACATTATATGATGGTCTCCATAAACTTTCATGGCTTGTTCAGAGCCAAGTCTTCTGGAGTCAAACAAACTCATGTCTTTTTTTTTTTTTTTTTTTTTTAGAGATGGGATGTTACTGTGTTGCTCAGGCTGGTGGAGTGCAGGGCATGATTGTAGCTTACTGCAGCCTCTAACTCCTTGGCTAAAGCAATCCTTCTATCTCAGCCTCCCAAATAGCTTAATTAGAGGCATGAGCCCAGCATGCCTGCCATAGCAACTCTTTATTAGTCTAGCATTCTTTGTTTGGACTGCAGGAAAGCAAAATGTAGATTCTTAGAAAACTGGGCCAGTTTCCAGAGGTTTCACATAATGCTTAAGTCTAGGGGTAAACTGGAGAGGTAGATGGAGATTTGAGAACTCTTAAAAGACGCACAGATGGCACTGACACCCTAATTGAGAATTTGGGGTACTGAGGACAGAGACTGGAATATTCATGGAGAGAATATCACGACAAAGGAAATAACAGTTAAGTAGTTGCCAGTGGTTAGCTGTCTCAATTAAGAAATATGACTTAGAAATCTAACTCTGGCCCTTGTGACCACAATTGGGGATTAAAAAAAGAATAAAAAAGTGTTACTCATCTTGAATAATCTGTAATTTTAAATCTCATCATCCAAAGATAAGAAGAAATTCCCAGGTCTCTATCTTTATCAAACTATATTTGCCCTGTAAAATATCTTAGCAAATAAATTTAAGGTGCCCCTTTTGTACTTAGTAGGTATGAAACAGAAATTACAAATCTATGTAATTGGGCAGTCATGCTTTATCTAAATCTGACCATGTTATGCTGTGGCTCTTTCTTTTAACCTATCATCATATATATTATTAAAATTATTTATTAGTCTTAATCTTTATGGTCCCTACACAGACAAACAAAATCACAATACACTTCATTCTTACTTGTAAGTATTGCCAAGGAAACAGCAGAAGCATTTGGTCTCTTGATTTTTATACTGCCAAACCATGCTTATTTGCATGAAGCTACTAAATTAGGAGAAGAAGCTGAGTTTATTTATGTTTTTAATGTATAATAATTAAAATGTTTTCAATAATGTTTTAAAGGCCTAGTTAAAATTATATTTTTTTCTAATTTCACTAACCAGAGAACATAGGAGATGAGCTGAAAATATAATATTAATTTTAAAATTAATTTTAATAGTAAACATAACAAGAATGAATGAGAGAGATTAAGAGAAAAAAAAATGGTACGTATTATTGGCTTCCTAATAGTATATTTGTGTTCAAGTTTCTAATGCAGTAAATGTGCTCTTTGAAGTATCTCTCTTTCTAAGGTTTTCTTCTTAATTTCACACCAGGTAATCATTCAAAATATAAAGATGTTTTTCTCTGGATCATAATTGATAATAGAACTTGTTTCTGAAACTTGAATGTATGTATAACATAGTCTTTTCTTGAGCCAAAATATCATTTTAACCTTGCTAAGAGAGTATTGCTTGTTTCCTTGCATGTTTTTTCATTTTCTCTCTTTTTT
The DNA here is from genome assembly GCF_002776525.5 of Piliocolobus tephrosceles. Classification (NCBI taxonomy): domain Eukaryota; kingdom Metazoa; phylum Chordata; class Mammalia; order Primates; family Cercopithecidae; genus Piliocolobus; species Piliocolobus tephrosceles. Next base: position 6,606 of record NW_022293355.1, on the reverse strand, counting down.
TTAACTTTTATTTTAGAGTCAGTGGGTGCCTGTGCAGGTTTGTTACATGGGTAAATTGCACATCACTGAGGTTTAGCACATGAATGATACCATCACCCAGGTAGTACCTGATAGTTTTTCAATCCCCTTTTGCCTTTCATTTTCCCTCCCCACTGTCTACTTTTCTTATCTTTCTTTCCTTGTATACTCAACGTTTAGCTCTCACGTATAAGTGAGAACGTGGTATTTGTTTTTCTGTTCTTGGATTAATTTGCTTAGGATGATGACCTGCAGCTGCATCTATGTTGCTGGAAAGAACACGATGTTGCTCATTTTTATGGCTGTGACATATTCCATGATGTGTATGTACCATATTTTCTTTATCCAGTCCACCTTTGATGAGCATCTAGGTTGATTCTAAGTCATTGCTATTATAAATAGCGCTGTGATGAACATATATATGCATGTGTCCTTTTGGTAGAATGATTTAGTTTTCTTTGAGTATACATCCAGTAATGGGAATTTGGGGCCAAATAATAGGTAGTTAAATTCTTAGTTCTTTAAGAAATCTCCACACTGTTTTCCACAGAGGCCAAACTAATGTATATACCCACCAGCAGTGTATAAATGTTCCCTTTTCTTTGCAACCTTACCAATGTCTGCTTTTTTTTTTTTTTTTGACTTTTTAACAATGTCCACGCTGACTGGTGTGAGATAGTGTCTCATTGTGGTTTCACTTTGCATTTCTCTAATAATTTATAACGTTGAGCACTTTAAAAAATATATTCCCTGGACACATGTATGTCTCTCTTTAGGAAGTTTCTGCTTATGTCCTTTGCCCATTTTTTTAATGAGTTGTTTGTTTCTTGTTGAGTTGTTTAAGTTCCTTATGGATTCTGGATATTAAACCTTTGTGGGATGTATAGTTCGCAAATATTTTCTACCATTCTGTAGGTTGTCTTTTTACTCTGCTGATAGTTTTTTGTTTGTTTGTTTGTTTGCTTGCTTTTGCTCTGCAGAAGCTCTTTAGTTTAATTACGTTTCCACTTGTTAATTTTTGTTTTGGTTGCAATTGCTTCTGGGGACTTAGTCATAAATTCTTTGCTAAAGTGACGTCCAGAATGGTTTCCTGGGTATTCTTTTAGGATTTTTATAATTTCATGTCTTACATTTAAGTCTTTAATCCATCTTAAATTACTTTTTTATATATGGTGAATGGTACGGGTCCAGTTTTATCCTCTGCATATGGTTAGCCAGTTATACCAGTATCATTTATTGAGCAGGGAGTCCTTTCCCCATTGCTTGTGATTGTGGACTTTGTTGAAGATCAGATGGTTGTAGGAGATAGGGCTGGTCGCCATGGCGCATGCCTGAAATCCAAGCACGTTGAGAGGCTGAGGCTGGCGGATTACCTGAGACCAGAAATTGGAGACCAGCCTGGCCAACACAGTGAAACCCCGTCTAGTAAAAATACAAAAAAAATTAGCCAGGGATGGCGGTGTGTGCTTGTAATCCCCGTTACTGTGAATGAGACAGGAGAATCTCTTGAACTGGGGAGTTGGAGGTTGCTGTGAGCTAAGATGGAGCCACTGCACTGCAGCCTGAGCAACAGAGCGAGACTCCGTCTCAAAATAAATGAGTAGATAGCTAACTAGCTAGATAGATAGACAGACAGATAGACAGACAGACAAACATTGTTGCAGGAGCCAGTAGAAGCTATTCCGAAGGCTGAGGTAGAAGCATGGCCTGAACCCAAGAGTTTGAGGCTGCAGTGAGCTAAGATCCTGGCATGTTACTTATTCATCTTACTATTTTGAATTAAAAACAAAACAGATCGCTGTGCAAAGCCTTGGAACGCCTGTTTATGTGAGCAAAAGCACTTATTTCTTCGTTTTTGTTCTTTAGCATCCCATTAAAATTCTAATAAAGTTGCTGTATTTCCTCAGATATTGTCGGCCTCCACTACTTTTCTGATTGTATGTTCAGAACTGCGATTCGTTTGTTTCTCTCTTTTTGAGAACAAAAAAGAAAAGCAACCAAAATACTAGTATTTCTCAAAAAGAACTATTATCTTCCTGGGAACAGACAAAACTGCATCTACTACTACAAGACCTGAACATATATTTGTGTTTTCTTAAATGTTTATGAACATTTTAATCTTTCCATTCAAAAAAAAAAAATTTCTTAATTACAAAATGTTCTTGCAATGTACTTAAACATTTTTAAGCACTTTAAAAGAATTGTATTTCAAAATATAGTTGATTGATATAATCAATTCATACCACACTATCAAAAATATAAATAATTCAGTTATGTCAAAGACTAATTTTGATTTTTAAAGTATCTTAAATAAGGCCATGATTGTATCTAAAGAAGGACATTATTCTATACAAAAGGATGTATATACATAACTATTTATCTCATTTTAAAACGTCTATATGTTCACTTCTATAAAATTACTCTAAGGAACCAAATATTTAGTCTCTTATAAAAACAATCTATCCCCTGAAAATACCAGCCTCAGAAGAAAGCTTTACCAAATTTATCATCATAAAATATAGAAAACACTTTTAAAATCTCTCAACATTACTGATAATTTAAGTATCAGGAATTATAAAATAAAACATAAATTAAAAGCTGTAATCTGAGTGATTGCAGAAAAAAAATATAAATCCTAAAAGTAAGGTTAACAGGTTACACTCTGGGTAAAACTGATAACAAATAATTTCATTAATGTTGAGTTGCAGTATTCTTATTTTGCATCAACTTTGTAGTTTGTTAGAGATTGTGCCAAGTTGATTTTCAAAGAATAACATATTCTTTAAGATTTTTCTCAGTAACTTTTAGTTGGCCTTTAAAAATAATGGTTCAGTACTTTTCTCTTTTAAGGTCAAAGCTCTTTATTAACCAAAGACTTTATTTTCCTTTACAGATAGTGGAGATACTCATAAAGAATTTTAAGTAAATTTTATTAAAACATTTTTAGAATAGTTCGGTAACTTCTGTAGGAATAGTCATTTAATGTTTTTTTTTTGTGGCTGCATATTTTTAATTTTTACAAAATTTTTCATGAAGTGATAAAAAATTATATTAGTATTAATTTTATATTATCAGTTAATTAAATAAAGAAATTACTATAAAGTTATATTATGCTTATATTACTAAAAAGTTATTATACAAAGTTCATATTACTGATGTAGTTCAAGGAGGGTGATATATTTGTGTTGAGATTAATATTCTAACAAACAAGGCTCACTGAAATGTATGGGAACCTGCATGTAGAATGGTAAAATAGTAATTAATATGGATCATATTACATAGGAATGAATCACAGGTTAGGAGATTACTCTAAACATTGAGTCTGCTTTTTACCAGATATGCATATTATTCTCAAATCTGAGACTACATGCCTTGGAGAAAATATTTTATGATCCAGATAACATTTGAAAATTTGATAATGCGACTCTGTTATCTAGATAAATTGAATATTTACTAAATCTAATTGATATTAAATCCGGCAATCATGTCATTGACTCTTTTCTGTAGCCAAAATTATTCTCAATATGCTGTTTGCATATCTTTAGTAGAACATTTTTTATTCCACCAGTAAACATCAAGTTAGAAATGTTTTATTATCTACCATAGTATGAAATAGTAAATTAATAGTATGAAAAATTGCATAATATCTGATTAGTGGTCAGTTTTGTGTCTTCATAAAAATGTTATAGACATAGTATCAACTTTTAGTCAAGTAGTTCATGACTGGGGATGTATATTGGACCCTTAATTTTCTGAATGTATTTTCTATATTCATCAAATTAATCAAAACAAAAACAAACAGAAAATTTCTTACCATTTCTGCTTATCTGTGAAGTTTTTAAAAATAAAAATAAGCTAAAGTTATTTCTTGAAGTAGTCACTTCTTTTTCTAACTATCCATTGTATATCTCCCCTTGAAAGTCCCTTAGTCATTATACAATGAATTTGTTTTTTAAATGAGGCCATGGTTATATTTGAAGAAGGGCATCTTTCCACAAAAAGCATATATACATAAGTGTTTCTCTCATTTTAAAGTGTCCATGTGCACTTCTGTAAAATTTTAAATCACCACCTGTACCCTACAAACTGCTTTCCATCTTTATTTCTCTATCCAGGCACACACACACACACAAACTCAGAATTGAACCCAGGCTCTTGTCTCTCTGCACCCCTCCCATCTTTTAAGCAGTTCCCACCATTTTCTCATACTCATATCCTTAAACAGCCCTTCTCTACTGTCCCACTAAGAATGCCTTGTTTTCATACCTCGTTCTTTCTTCTCCCTGTTTATCTTCAATCTATTCTGCACACTTTTTACTTATTGATCTTTCTAAAATAGATCTTTTTACATCAAGCACATTATATAGATTTTGTGATGACTCCCTGTAGCCTTGGAATAAACCCACTCTTTAGTATGACATACAAGGATGGTGCCTACGTCCTCAGCCTCTGTGCCACTCTTCTGCATCACACACACCACCACCAGGTTCTTCATGCTTTATTTTTCTTTCTGTTGCCACAAATGCCCATCTCATTCTTTACTGAGGAGTTTCTAAATTAATTCTACTAGATATTCAGCTTTACGACCATCTCTCCCAAAACTCCTTCTCTGGCCCTCAAGTAATACAAGTTGGACTTCTACTGTGGCATTAATCTCAGCTATGAGAACAATCTATATGCTCCATCCCACTGTCCCACATTTGACTGAGGATTTTAAAGGCTAGTACTGTGTCTTTACCATCTACCCCAATGACTAGTATAATTTTTATTTAATGAATATTTGTTTAATAAATAATTAAATGAATGAATTGTAATCACTTGTCAATAAGTATGCTATGAGTCCAGTCAATAGGCCCAAGTTTCTTTAGATTTCTAAAGCTAGTATTCATCAAAGCATAAAGAATCATTGTGATACATTTAGATTCCAATCATATATTGAGTTCATGAAATAAAATCACTTTAGAATAGCTTATTTGAAATAGCAGTGCATATAGATACAGAGTTTATTATGTTACTGTCTACAGTCATGAATTGTTTATGGACAGGGATACTTTCTGAGAAATACATCTAAGGCAATTTCATTGCTGTGAAAACATTGTAGTGTACTTACACAAACCTGGATGGTATACCTACTACACACCTAGGCTACATGGTATAGCCTATTGCCCCTAGGTTGCAAACTTGCACAGCATGTTACTGTACTAAATACTGTAGGCAATCACAACATAATGATATTTGTGTATCTAATCATACCTAAACATAGAAAAGGCACAATAAAAATATGATATAAAAAGTAAAAAATGTTATGCCTGTATAGATCACTTACCACAACTGGATCTCCAGGCTTGGTAGTTGCCCTGGGTGAGTCAGTGAGTGAGTGGGGAGGGAATGAGAAGGCCTAGGACACTAATGGACACTGCTGTAGACTTTGCAAGCATTATACATTCAGGCTGCAATACGTGTATTAAAAATATTTGTGTCTTTCTTAGCTTACTTTAACTTTCTTCCTTTTTAAACTTTTTTTAACTTTTTGACTCTTTTGTAATAACGCTTAGCTTAAAACAGAAACACATGTACCATTGTACAAAAATATATTTTTCTTTCTATCATTCTATAAGCTTTATTTATTTTAAAGATGATCTATTTATTTTTACTTTTAAAACTTTTTGTTAAAAACTAAGAAAGAAGCACACACATTAGCCTAAGTCTACACGGGGTCATGGTCACCAATATAACTGTCTCCTATCTTGCCCCACTGGAAGGTCTGCAGGGATAATGACACACATGGAACTGTCATCTTCTATTATAACAACATTCATTTTCTTTTGGAATACCTCCTGAAGGACCTGTCTGAGGCTGCTTTAAGTTAATATGTATGTTTTTTTTGTTGTTGTTGTTGTTGTTTTAAGAAATGGAAGGAGTACACTGTAAAGATATAAAGTATAATATAATGATGTACATAACCAGTAACATGGCTATTATCATTAGCAAGTATTATGTAGTATACATAATTGTATGAGCTGTACTTTCATATGACTAGCAGCACAGTTGGTTTGTTTATACCAGCATCATCACGCACACATGAGTAATGCATTGCGTTATTGCATTATGATGGCTATGATGTCACTAGGCAGCAATACATTTTTGTTTTATTATAATCTTATGAGACCATTGTTTCATATATGGTTCTTCTTCGACTGAAAAGTTGTTATACAGCACTAGACTATATTTAGAAATAGTTGCCGAGAACTAGATTTAATTTATTATGTCAAAGAAACTTTTACATTAACATATTTGATTATTATTTCAAAAATTTGGACAAGTAGTTGGAAGTCTCATGTGAAATTTTCTTTGAATTGCTTAAAAGCTTAATTTGGTACTTTGGTTGTCAGGTTTTCAAGCAAATCTGAACATTGACATAAAAGATAGCATGAATCCCAAGTATTGCAGGAAATAACCGTGAAAAAATACACAATAAAAAAACTAAACAAAAATGAGAAAGCTCCTAAATAGTACTTGGGGTGCTAGGGCAAACCACCCATCAACATGAACTATAAACTCAAGATATTTTAAAGAATGAAAAAAAAA
>NW_022293353.1:0-1168 GCF_002776525.5 Piliocolobus tephrosceles | reverse complement strand
TCTTGTTCAATGCCTGGACAGTCATTGTACCTTGGAAGTAGTTAACTTGCTTTGATTTCAGAGGCCCAGAGGCAGAAGGGACCAGAGCTTTGTCTCAGATGAGACTTTGGGCTTTAGAGATTTGAGTTAATGTTGGAATGAGTTAAGATCTTGGGGGTCTTAGCCAAGACGATGGGGAAGAGCCATTGAAGGCATTTCGTAGCCTCACTTCCCAGTACTAATTTTGCGTAGGATCGTAACAAAAAGGGGTTGAACTGGCTGACGGTTCTGCAGGCTGTAGAAAAGGATAGTGGCTTGGGGAAATGGTAGGTCCGGCATCATTGTATTTTGCAAAGTGAGAAGAACATGAGATTTTGGGAGGCAGGGACAGAAGAAATAAGATTTGGCTGTGTGTCCCTACAGAACCTCAGGTGGAATTGTAATCAGAAATGCGAAACCTGGGGCCAGGTGGAAGGTAATTTAATGATGGAAGGCAGTGGGTGTTGGAAGGTGGGGATTGGGGAGAATGGGGGATTATGGTGGGGATGAGGGGTAAAAAGTGGGCCTTGGGGGTGGGTCCCTCAGAAATGGTGAAACACCGTCTCCTTAATGTTCCCTCATGATGGTGAGTTCTCGTGATGGTTTCGGAGCTGTGAGATTGAATGGATACCGGCCTCCTGGTTTTGGACTTGCACGGGGCCTGTGATCCCATTTGTGTTATGTTCCTGGCAAACCTCTACCCTTTGGACGGAGAAAACTTCCCGGCTGCCTGTAGCGTCGTTGTGGCTTGAAAGAAAAGAACTGCCTTTTAAGTTGAGCCACTCATAGGCAAAAGGGACTGTAGCCTTTTCTCAGGTGAGATGGTGAACGTTTTACACTTGAGTGAATGCTGAAGTGACTTAAGACTTGGTAACTTTTGTGAAGGCATCATTGTATTTTCCTCTGTGAGAAGGATACGATATTCGGTGTTCAGGGTGAGAATAACATGCGTGAGCTGTGCGTCCCTACCTAAACTTGTGCGTGATTGTGACCCTGAATGTTGCAGGTGGGGCTTGTGGGTGGTGATGTATTCATGGATGGGAGACGGGTGTGGTTGGAAGTAAAACGGGGTGGGTTAGGTGGGGAGGAGTTGGCTGGCTGTAGGGTGGTTGGTGGTAGGCAGGGAGTAGTCTGCTGCAGAGGCAGAAGC
>NW_022293351.1:0-1193 GCF_002776525.5 Piliocolobus tephrosceles | reverse complement strand
AAAAAAAAAAACAACAGACCATATCATTAATAACAAATAATTGACCGAACAATGTCAAAATAGAACATCAGTGCATTATAAACAGACACAGTGTAAATTAATTTAAATAATTAAATGGATATTTTTATATTCTAAAATGGATATCTGTTACATATAAGGGCATTTATTTAGTAATAAAAAAACACATATTCACTTTTATTTTGTTTCTATAAACAATCTGTGTACACTCGGTACATGCACATATGTACGTACGTGTGTAAGTACGTACATATATGTATACATGTATATATATATATATATATATATATATTTTTTTTTTTTTTTTTTTTTTTTTTCTTTTTTTTTCCAGTACTAACATGCTTCAACTTCCTTACTGCTATATCGACCTTGCAATGAAATTCAATTTCATCATTCGTATAATTAAATAGATAGATATTTTGCTTATCAGTATATATGAATGCTAAAATGTCGGATTTGTTGTTTTCTATTAATATAACATTTTCTTCAAATGTTAAAGACTTAATGTTTATATTATTTTTGTCATTGTCAATTTTATATAAAAAATCGGATAAAGAAAATATATTTATATTTTTATTTAAAAAATAAAAACCTTTTTGTTTTACGTTACTAATCATAAAATTATTTTTTACCAGTTTATCTTTTAAACTGACAGTTTCTCTTTTCTTTTTATTTTCTTCTTCTATCATACAAAAACAAGAGCCATGTTGAAACTTAAAATATTCAGTTTCCTCTATACATTCAATTTCGTTAATATCTGCCATTTTGTTTTGTTATACATGATATAAAACACCTAGTGACCATTATGTTTATACTTCTCACATTTATCCTTTCGTTTTAGCTTCTATTCATACATTTGTTCTTGTTTTGGTTTTTGCTCCTGTTTTGCTTTCGCTTTTGCATTCACGTTTTTGCTTTTACATTCACTTTTTTTTTTTTTTTTTTTTTTTTTTCTTGGGAGTACTTTATCTGATGTTATCTTTCCCTGCTCTTTAAAACATTTACGAACTTTGTACATGTATACATACCATATGACAGTTTAATTAGCATTTTTTGGACAACAAATGTACATGAAGATAATACATATGCACATATATATACATATATTTATTAATTTACGGTTTTAAAGTTTCTATATTTTTATTTTCTTTTTTTCCATTCAATACATCACTCGA
>NW_022293350.1:0-1163 GCF_002776525.5 Piliocolobus tephrosceles | reverse complement strand
CGGCTTCCCAAAGTGCTGGGATTACAGGCGTGAGCCGCCACGCCCGGCCTTGAATGTTCTTTCTATGGGCATCTACAAAAGCCAGCTTTGGAGTCTAATGGCAGAAAACCTCTTCTTCATTGTTTAGCTGTGCTGTGAGCTTGGAGGGCTTCAAGCCCAGCTGAAAAAGCTGTAGTATTTTATGTCAGTTGGCTGTCTTGGAGAACTTAATGAGCACTGGGCTGGAGTGATACTGTCAGAGTTCACGAGCTGTTTGAGGCTCTCGAAGCCTAGATACTGGGGTTGCCCAAATACATCGGCTGGACTCACTATTTCTCTCGGGAGTAAGGGTGTGGAAAATGCTGTGGTCTTAACTCCGCTCTTAATTTTACAGTGCTGTTGTTAATGGTAAGAATGATTTCATACGTTTGTATTTTGCTTCATAATTCACAGAGAATTTTAAAATCCATTATCTGATTTTATTCCCTCAGCAGTTCTGTGAAAAAGGCAGAGCAGTTTTCATATCTTCTGTTTTCCCGTGATTCTCTTGTGGCTCACAGAGGCTAAGAGCCTTCACCAAGGTCATAGGGTGAATGAGTCGCAGAGCTGGGAGTAGAGGCTCAGGCTTCTAGGGACCCTGTTTCTTTCTCGAATAGCTCGCTCTGGTGGCGCTATGCTCAGGTAACTGCGCATGCTCGGTTTGGTCTTTTGTCAATCCCTGCCCCATTTCGGGGGAGGTTCTTTTGAGGCTTCTATTCATTTTGGAGCATTTAAGTATCTTGTCCTCTCTCCCTCCTCCCAGATGCATGGGCATTTCTGCAGGCCCCTAGGCTGGCCCTTGTGCGTGGGGGCGTCTCCTGCCTCCACGTTGTTTGCATGCCCCTTCTGAATGTGCTCTTCCCCGCATGGAGCCCCCTCGTGCCTGCCTCCACACTGCAGGCTGTTCCGTAAATGTTACTGACTCAGCATCGTTGTTTTCTAGAAATGGGATGGGGTATGGATGCCAAGTTCTTTTCTGTGTGAAGGCTGCGATTGTATCATCTTGCCTTCCCCGTGTGTGCTCCTTGAGGTTGTCGCTGTACTGCGGTCATCTGTGTTCCCTAGGGTGCCTCCCTTGGAGTCCGGGCCATAGCAGATGTGCAGTCAGTGCTCATGGCCTAAATGAGAGGAAGGCCAGCAGAGCC
>NW_022293348.1:0-1048 GCF_002776525.5 Piliocolobus tephrosceles | reverse complement strand
AGTTCACGGTTCTCTGTGGCATCTTTTTTGGGGAGGAGGGAGGATGAGTCAGATAGGAATGCAGTGACGCTCTGCACGGTCTATGAGAGCGGGCATCTCGAGCATGCACACTGAGGCGCAGATGCACAGACACTCACATCCGCAGGCGACCGCACCCACAGAGGAAAGGTGGCAGTGTTGGAGTCACCCTAGGATTCTTGGGGGCTGTTTGCCAGACATCAACAATGCAGCCATACTTCTTTTTCTTTTTTATTGTGGTACACAACTTTTATATTTACAACTCATTAAACTGTTAACTGGTCCTTCATCTAGTCAGCTGTGTATCAATCAGAAAGGATTTCCTGCAAAATGTTATATTGTAAGCACCCATTTAGAAGCGGCATCCCTAAACTGACAGTTCTTGCTAGAGTTGTTCAAATGTTCTGCCAGTATATAGCTAATGAGTTATTTTCTATCTCAAGAGTTACTTGGGGGCCGGGCACGGTGGCTCACGCCTGTAATCCCAGCACTTTTGGAAGCCGAGGCGGACAAATCACGAGGTCAGGAGTTCGAGACCAGCTTGGCCAACACGGTGAAACCCTGTCTCTACTAAAAATACAAAAAAAATAGCTGACATAGTGGCAGGTGCCTGTAATCCCAGCTACTCAGGTTGAGGCAGGAGAATTGCTTGAACCCAGGAAGCAGATGTTGCAGTGAGCCAAGATCGCACCACTGCACTCCAGCTTAAGCGACAGAGTGAGACTCCGTCTCAAAAAAAAAAAAAAAAAAAGTTATTTGGACACAGATCAAAATGGTTTCTCGTCTAAAGATGATATAAAAACCATAGCACTTGGTTTCATATAAATCACGTGGCCAATTTGGCATTATTGATTCTAAATTCTGCACTATGTGTTGAAATCATCTGGCAAGTAATTTGCTAAAATCATGCAATGCTTCAACTTCTTTGCCCACAAAATGTGCAGTGCAATACCTGTTTACTTAGCTCACCCGCCTTCAGCCTCATCAACCACGCTGTTTTGTTCCAAGTCACTATGCTACACAAGCATCC
>NW_022293347.1:0-1598 GCF_002776525.5 Piliocolobus tephrosceles | reverse complement strand
AGGGGATTACAGTCCAGCCAAAGACACAGGAGGAAAGCTAACAGCCCCGGGCAGGTCCACAGAACCAGAGGAGTTTGAAACGGTGGTTCCAAGCTGCTTGGTGTGATTGATGTGATCACACTAAACAGTTTATCTCTAAGTCTTGGGCCATTGGACCAAGAGAAGAGAGAGCTGGTGTTGAGTTGTAGTGAGAGGTGCGTGGTTCGTGTGCCTGCTGATCCTGGCTGGGACTCAATTCCATTGAGTCTCATTCCATTTTACCTTCTGTTTCCACCATTTTCATGCTCCTGCTTATTTCTCCAGAAAAAATTGCAATAAATTCCTTTCAAAAACTTTACAAAAGCCATAGATGTTTATTGAAAATAGTTCAAATGATATGGAAGACAGAAAGATAGTGAGTGTTTCTCTGTTGTGTGTTTGGATGAATGTGTCTTTGGGGTAGTCACTGTTAACACTGGGTGTATTTCCTTCCAGATCTTTTTCAGTGTACCTACAAATATACATGTACAATTTGTAAAAACCAAAATAGTACCTGAGAAACACTGAGTCCCCTACTCCCACTCCGCAGTCTACATGGACATCCTTTCATGATGATACGATGAGACCTGATCGATTCCTTTTGTTCGCTGGAGTGCTAGGTAATAATAGCTACAGATAACTCACCTTCAGTGGGCATTTACCATGTGACAGGGTCTCTGCTCCAGACAGGCTACATGAAGTGGATCTTAAGGCTTTTTACAACAATGCTATGAGTGAACACAGTAATAGTTAACATTTTGCAAATGATAGAATTGCAGCAGAGAGAAGCAAAGCTGCTTGCTCAAACTCATGGCACAATTCCCGAGAGAGAGAGAACACTTTTAAAACAATTGTTGTTATAGTCAGGTGATTTATGATCATTTGAAGAAATAGTGCATTCAGCGAATACATTTCAGGGTCTGCTACAGTCTGGGAGCTGTTCCTGAAAATGCACTGGGCTAGAGGCAAGGGAGCGGTCCATTGGCCCTGGGCCCCTAGTGCAAGGAGGGAGGTCCCGGGGAGAGGGGGCATGGAGAGGAGGTCTCGGAACAAACCTTGCCACATCCATTTCTGCTGAGTCTGGCCCGAGGTGTGTCTCTTGACATGTACACTTTTCAGAGAGACTTGGTTTTGATTTTTATCATGGCTCACCTGAGCAGCCATGGTTTCAAACTGCCTGCAGATGTGGTCTGGCAGGCCAGCGCTATGCCCATCCTTCCCGTTCCTGCAGGAGGGGAGTCATCCTGGGACTAGAGGGCTTCGCCTGTAATCAGCTGTCTCATAATAAGTGGATTTGATGCTGGTTTCACTAGTTCAGGAAATTTCCCATTTGGAAAGAAAACTGATACTTGTTTTTGGGTTTTGCTGAGGAGCCACAGGGTTTAGAGCAGGGACTGGAAGTTTGTTGAGATACACGTGAGTGCACTCAAACATCTTCCATGAAACGTGAAAATAAAGACAGTGTTCCAGAGAGGTCCCTGGCTTTGGGATATAAATATTTCTGTAACAGAATGGCACTGGATGTCTGCTGTGTTTTTTTCTCTGCTCTTTTGGCAAGTTTTATTTGGGTGTGTGTCTCC
>NW_022293346.1:0-1198 GCF_002776525.5 Piliocolobus tephrosceles | reverse complement strand
AAGCATTGTGGGATTGCTGAATCAAACTAATTAGCATATACATTAACACACCTACTTAGTTTTTTTCTGTGATGAGAACACTCAAAATCTACTCTGTTCACGATTTTCACGAATACAATGCATTACTATTAACTATAGTCACCATGTTATACAATAGATCTCTTGAACTTATTCCTTGGAGTCTTTTTAAATTTTCTATCACATGGCCATCCCTCTTTTTGCCCCAACCTCTGGTAACTAACCACTATTCAACTCTCTTCTTCTATGAGTTCAGCCTTTTGTACCTAGTGCATGTAAGTGAGATCATGCTGTAATTCTCCTTTTGAGCCTTGATCATTCCACTTTATATAATATTTTCTAGGTTCATTCGTGTCACAAATGACAGGATTTTTTCTTTTTTTTTTTTTTTAGGCTGAATAGTATTTCACTGTGTATGTGTACCACATTTTCTTTATCCATTCATCTGATAATGAACATATAGGTTGTATCCACATCTCAGCAATTATGAAAAATCCTGCAGTGAACATGGGAGCAGACAGATATCTGTATGACATATTTATATAATTTCCTTTGAATATATGAATATACCCAGTAGTGGGATTGCTACATTGCATGGTAGTTTTCTTTTTAATTTTTTGAGGAAACTCCATACTGCCTTTCAAAATAACTGTATAAATTTACATTCCTTCCAACAGTGTGCAAAGATTCCCTTTTCTCCACATCCTCTTTAGCATTTGTCGTCTTTTATCTTTTTGATAACAGCCATTTTAAAGTACATGCGGTGTTATTGTGGTTTAATTAGAATTTCTTTGATCATTAATGATTGCATTTTTAAATAGAACTGTTGACCCTTTGTATGTTTTCTTTTGAGAACTATTTCATTCTTTTGCCCATTTATTTATCAGTTTATTTGTTTACTTACTGAGTTATTTTAGTTCTGCATATATCTTGGATATAAACCCCTTATAAGATACCTGGTTAGCAAATACTTTCTCCCATTCTGTAGGTTGTTTCTTTACTCAGTATTTTTTCTTGGATGTGCAGAAGCTTTCAGCCTGATAAATCCTCTTTTTCTATTTTTGCTTTCATTGCCTGTGCGTTTGGGTTCGTATTCTCCCCCAAAAATATTGCCCAAACCAATATAATGGAGTTTTTCTTTTGTGTTTTCCTCCAGTAAGTTTACAGTTTCAGCCCCAGC
>NW_022293345.1:0-1011 GCF_002776525.5 Piliocolobus tephrosceles | reverse complement strand
GATCGACTCTCGGTTGAGAGATCAGCCCACGGGTCAGCAGGCCGACCCGTCCTCGATGTCACGGGGGGCACCACTTGTTGGGAGACTCACCCGAACAGAGTCCCGGCGGGCCTGAGGCTGGGATGCGGCGCTGCTTCGCCCGCCCCCACCCCGCCTGTGCTTTCGACATCCCGGTCCGCCCTTTGACAGGACTCCTGGCGTCCGGAGACAGTCCTGCCGACCCCGTGGAGAGGTCAGGCTGGAGCCTCGGAGCCCCGCCACCCAAGCACTGCCACGGAGGGCTCCTGTTTGCCAGGCCTCAGGGCGTGGTTCCTATGACAACCGTGGGAACCACTGTGACGCGAGCATCCGCCTGCCGGAAGGACCCGCTGGCCACTCTGGCATGCGCATTCCCTTCGCAGCCCCGCGCTCCGCTGCCTGCAGTCAGGCTGCCTCCCCTTGAAAGGATGGTGGCTGCTGGGCGCCAGGGGCTCTCCTGCTGCAGCGTTGGCAGTGGCTGCATCTGCGGTCCTGTTGGGGGCCGCGTGGGATAAGCGGCTGCGGCAGCGTCCCAAGATCCAAACCCCAGGTGTCCCGACTTCAGAACATCCTTGAGCCGATTTCCACCAGGGGAAGGGGAGCTTCAGGGCGCCTGCTGGGGTCATCTCATGACCCCCCATCGGATCCGATTCTGGATCCCTACGGGGGAGAATGGATTGGCTGAGCACATCACATCGATGGAGGCAGGCAGGGCCTGGCTGCAGCCCAGAATGATCCCATGGGCCTCAAGGCATGGAGTCAGCTGAAAGTTCACTGACCCCTGAGCCGTCTGCCTCCCTCCTTTCAAAAAGCGGTGACCTGCCCTGCTTCCCAAGGGCCTGGGGCTCCTTCAAGCTGCTCCCGCTTTCCAGGACACCTGTCAACAGGTCCAGGGGCGAATCCGAGGTGGAGCCAATGCGTGGCACTGGCGTACCCTGGACCAGACGGTGTAAGCGTGTGTCACTGAGGGCACACGGGCCGACTGCGAGAGAA
>NW_022293344.1:0-11573 GCF_002776525.5 Piliocolobus tephrosceles | reverse complement strand
TGATCCACACCTCCCTTCCACACGTATACACAAGCATGGGAAGCACCTGATCTGCTTGCTTCACTGTAGATTCACATGCTTAAACTTAGCAAATTCACAAATTTTACTTATTTGATAAAATTTAGCAAATAACAATATTCACATGAGTATATTCACATGCTAAAACTTAGCAAATTTTACACATTAAACATTTTCTATATATATATATATATTGACTATACATTAATAACACCTTTTAGGAAATAACATGTTATTTTGTGACCAGTAGTCATTAAAAAAAAAAAAAAAAAAAAAACTGATAGAACTGAGATGAAAGAAATAGCAATTAATTTAGGTGTGTGATACTTGAAAGAGTAAGAGTTTCTTAGATCACTTAAAGTAATTAGTTGTTGTGGTTTTTTTAGCTAATGGTAAGAATTCTAAGTCCCAGGATTGAAAGCTTTATAAAAATGCAAACAGATTAATTATGCAAGCTGCTTTCATTCTTTCATTTATTCAGACCATCTGTTATTACTATGCACCAAGTATACATTTCTTGCTGATGTAATATAACTGTAAAAAATAGTAATGTGTCCCAGTTCAATAAACATTACCTATTAGTAAATGGCAGAAAACAAAAAGAAAATAGATGGAGAGACAGATCAGAAAAAGGCTTCCTGAGAATGTGAATTATTGGAAAGTCACAGAGCAATTCACTTGAAATTCCTTTTTCTTGTCCACAATGTCTTTACCATGGCAAGGACTTTTACCTGAAATCCTGAGACTGAATGTGTTCTTCAGTCAGATTTTTCTTTTAAATGACATATTCATTAGTGTTAGAAGAAGTACTCTTCACAAATATAAACAGTTATGCAGTAAAACAAAATAAACAATTCATGCTAAGTGAAATAAGTAAAATGTCTAGATAGCTTTACGTCAGTTCAGGTCAGATTTTAGTGCCCCTGCATTCAGGTAAGACCATTTTTTTACCAAAAAAGTCATGGAAAAACTATCTGTACTATTTTATTGAAGCCATCTTGGAAATAACTAGTTGTTGATGAGAGTATAATACAGGCTAACCATATTGAGACTGGGAAAAAAAGATGAGTTTAAGGGATAGAGTAAAATAAAATACACAGAAAATTAGTTCTACCTAGGCTATAAAAATACGTCTTACAGGTAAGAGTAAGGCTCTGGAGCAAAATCAAACACACGTGAATAAACCAATCTGTTTCAAAACCTGTCTTCAGCATTAATAAAGCATGAAACTTGAGCAATTGACAAAAACCATCTAAAACTTAAATTTAACTACCTGAAAGATGAATATAATAATATTGTTAAGTGAGACTAAATACATTCAGAAATAAGGCTAAAATACGAGTGGTTATGCAGGAGCGCCAGCACATCCGTGAACTACTTAATTATTTAGGATATGTACTCTGTTCATTTCTTGCTTACTATTTATTAACGTCCCAGAATTAGTAAAGTTTCATGTTAACTTAAAAACTTTTGTTTAGTAGAGATGCAAATCATTTTGTTACAGTAGGAAAGGTACTCAAAATTTACAGTTTAGTAGCTTCTAGGGTATTAACCACATTAACCAGTTTCATATCTAGCCTACCAGTCTCACTCTAAGATTATTTTATTAAAATACTTACAACCATTCAAACGCTCAAATGTATTTTCAACCAGTCTTACCATATGATTGATTCTGGTATGAATGAGTTGAGTAGAATATTTATACATACTAACTTTATATTTGTATGAGGTTCCGATTTTCAATATTTTGAAAATTACAGTTTTACAATACTAACATTGTAAGACTGGTTTGAGAATTAAATGAGATAAACTAGGAGGGGGTAAATACTCAGTTACTTGGTATATATTTGTTTTATCATTATTATTATCTTCTTCTTTTTAGAAATTGACATAGAAAGTGCGTAAGGATACAATTGATGCACAAATGCACCTGTGAAATATGATATTAAAATAAGATTAAACTATGCTTAAACCTTCTTAGATATAAGAAGAAGTGCTGTAAGTTCTATACAGACTTTGGAAGAAAAAAACGGTGTTTTATGAGGTGTGTGTGTGTGTGTTGGAGATTCACTCTTGTCGTTCAGACTGGAGTGCAGTGGCACAATTTTGTCTCAGTGCAACCTCCACCTCTCGAGTTCAAGACATTCCCCTGCCTCAGCCTCCGGAGTAGCTGGGAATACAGGGGCCTACCGCCACACCCGACTAATTTGTTGTTGTTGTTGTATTTTTAGTAGAGAGGGAGTTTCACCATTTTGGCCAAGCTGGTCTCGAACTCCTTACTTCCAGGTGATCTGCCTGCCTCGGCCTCCCAAAGCACTGAGATTACAAGCAGGAGCCAACGCGGCCCATTGTAGTATTTCTTTCAGAAAACAACTCAGGACTGGGCGCCGTGACTAGTCCCTGTAATCCCAGCACTTTGGAAGGCCAAGGCGGATGCATCACCTGAGGTCGGGAGCTAGAGACCAGCCTGACCAACATGAAGAAATCCCGTCTCTACTAAAAATAGAAAATTAGCCAGTTGTGGTGGTGGGCGCCTGTAATCCCCTCTACACAGGAGGTTGAGACAGGAGAATCGCTTGAACTCAGGAGGCGGAGGTTACAGTGAGCTGAGACTGCGCCACAGCACTCCAGCCTGGGGGACAGAACGGGACTCCTCAAAAAAGGAAACTCAGGAACTATATATAATTATGTCCATTTAGAAATTGAATGTAACTTCAACCATGAAGAATAACTGTTAAGGTTCACCAGTCTCTAGAAAGCATTTTGCAATGTTTTTTATACCCAGCCCAGACTCAATTCTTAGGAAAGAAGGCAGAAAAAAATACTGATTTTTTTTTTTTTTTTTTTTTTTTTACTTTGTAGGTCTTTTTAAAGTTTGTGTAACTTTTGTTTCTATTTAATCTATATAACAATCTTATATAGAAGCTAATATAGTTTCCATTATATGAATGAACACACTGAGGCTCAGTTAAGTTTTAATTATTTTTTTAATTCTAAAAAGCACTTGCTACAGATTCTGTGTTTGAGTCATTTTTCATTTGGTAAAAATTTTATCCCTTCGTCAACATTATACAACCTTTTAGAATGCACAAAATTATCCAAGAGTTTGCTTTATTTCTTTGGTCTCAATTTCACTGCTTGAAAATTAAGAATCATGCCTTATTTGAAGTAGTGTCGTGATTCTCTTACATCAAGATGGGAGTCTTTATCTCCTTTCATATGAGTTATCTTTTCCTTTCATCAGATCAGCATCTCACACTTCACACAGACATGTGCTAATTACAACATGTATGATCTATTTTATCTACATATGGAATGCACTGTTTACTTTTCTCTTTATTAATTTTGACTAAATTTAATTTAAAATTCAAAATCAGCGTTGCAGAATATAAACATAGAGCCATGACTTCCTAGTTATGCTACTAAGTAATAGGTATCCAGATAATAACAAATGTTTAAAAATGTATTTCTAAATAATTTGTATGTCAGTTTTTTTTTTTTTTTTCTTCCAAGGGAAGTGTTCATAATAGGAAACTACATAAATAAAGTTTTCTTTTTTATTCTTATTGTTACATACATATGTACATATATAGTCTCATGAAATACATATATACATCCCTATAAAATATATCAATATGTGAATATATTCCCATGAAAACTTACATTTGTTCCCATTTTGTTACCCTGGGAATTCTGATTCTGTTATGTACTTCGAGTTTAGAATATTCTGAATGACTAGATAAAACACAATATACAATCAGGAAGCAAAATAAACAACAAATAAATTTAAAAAAATTAATCTCTTACTGAATTTGTATTCAAGGGAAATTTTAGGCAACAGTACCATTTATCCTGTTTTCACTTCTGCTTTTACTTTATTTGCTTTTGGTCATTTTTTGGATGTCTTTGTTGGGGAATTTTAGATCTACTTTTGAGTTGAAAAGTGCATGGCCATGATACCATTTTGGATCTTACATGTATTATATGCCAGATGTCTATCCTTATATTTGCATTTATTCATTAAAAAAAAAATTGTTCCATAAGTCAGAATTTCTTTTATAGAAAAGAGGGATCATAATAATCTAGTGGGTAGTTGCGAGCATTAAGTAAAAGTTCTTAGATAGAGAGCTCTTAAAATTCTCAAGATGTAACATTAAATTAATTTGATTAATAGCTGTATTTTTATATGCATTTAGCAACGGTCTGCCTTTTTTGTGCTTTCTGTTAGTCCCCCTAGATAATAAGAGTTGGAGCTGCAGTCTATTAGATAAAGCATATTCATTTCTGTCAGATATGTATTGATAGAATACTTTTTTGAATTGTGTAATTCAAATTCCAAATGGTAACTTTTTTGATTTAAAGAATGGCCTCAGTTCATAAAACAGCATTTCCATTTTTTTTTTTAACTTTTTAGACAACAGCACAAGCATACTACCTCCAAAGTATTCACTATATTCTTTGATTTCTAATTCAATGTGTGACTGAAGACATAAGTTACTAGTTTTGTTATCTTGAGATAACCTTATACTTGCATTTGAATTGCTGTACACTAGTTAGTAATTGCCACTGTGTAAATGCAGATAGTATTTAACCAGTTTTAAGTATAGATTTCTATTTAAGTATATACCACAGCTCTGTAAATTGGCAATTCTCAAATGGGGCCATAATCATAAACTCATAGTTTGCACATGCAATGCAAGAGAGCATTTTTAGAACATTATCACTGCTTTGTTTCAGTTGTAGACTGGCAGTGATTCAATGTTCTGATTTTAGTCCCTTTATTTAATTTTTAATTTCAAATAAGGCCAATTGGGAAATAAAGTTTCCATGGATTTATAATAAGCAGTATACCATAATACTGAAAAGTGGAGTTCTATCGTTTGACTATGTGGCTCAAATCTTCTATTTTCTTCATAATGACTGGATGACCAAGGGTAATTTCCCTCAATTTCTAAAGAGTCTCATCCCTTAAAATGGAGAGAATACAAATATTTAATTTGTTAAGTTACATTTTGTGATAATAAATAAGTTAATATATTGAAATCACGTAAGCAGGAATTAGATAAATAAATGTTCGATTTTATTTTACATAGAAAAATACATATGTAGTATTAAAACCAAATAACTGGAGTTACTAGACAACAGAACAATTTGGTTCTATTCTTTACCTGTAATTTTGTATAACATATGCAGCTTTTTAAACTTTTTTTCCCTTTTATTTTAAAAGCATATTAATAAGTGCTCTGCTTATCTCATGAGTTGGTTACTAAGATAGAGTAATATAATATGGTTCTGTTGATAAAGCTGGTTAGTAGTTTCTAAAAAGTGCTATTATTACTAATGTTAAACAAGTGAAATAGTGGATATAATCATCAAAATTTTTAAAGCATATTTTAACATATTTTTCAATATAAAAGCTCAATAAGCTTAGACTTAGGGATATTTAAACAATAACACTATCAAACCATTCATTACTATAGTAAATAATAGTAGTATACTATATTGTAGTCAATTATACCACACGCTATACTTCAGACTTTGTACTATACCCAATCCACATAGTTGTTGCTCATTTAATTCTAACAACAACGTCAAAATATACAGTGTATTAGTATTTACATTTTATCAATGAGGAAACTGAGGCTTGCAGAAGTTAAGTAATTTGACTTATTCAGAAAGCTAGTAATTTGCAAATCTGGAGTTCAAATTCTGTTTTTATGCCACAACTCAAGCTTAAACCACACTAACGTTCTGTTTCTCCAGTTTAGTTTACCTGACTGGTAGGGTTCTTCATTGAGCTAGAGAATTATTAATAAAAACAAAATGTTTGTTTATTTCATGCCAGTCTCTGGAATGGCAAGACCTGTTGCACAGAGTACTTGACTCTGTGTCAGAATAAAGATCTTTAGCCTGAAAAGAAAACAAACACACTAAAAGTACACTGGAACAAGGACAAATATTCTGTTAGATATATTATCTGGGGTTATTAATGGTGTGAAAAGAAGTTCCATGAAAAAGAGTTTGGAGGGAAGAGTTTATTCCTGTGGACAGTTTGCTAACCAGGAAGAAAAGATTTGGTGTAAAAGGAAGGTTCATTCCAGAGGAAAAAATCAGGGATTGATTTTTACTGAAAAAGTTCCAGCCCAGGTTCCCAATCAGGTTCAGTTATCCAAATGAAGCATCTAAACGTGGAAAGTCATGATTGGCGGAAGAAGATGCACTCTGATTAGTTGGTCATGATTGGCGGAAGAAGATGCATTCTGATTAGCTGGTCATGTGAGTTCTGAAAGTCCCAAAGTTAAACAGGCGTGCTGGGTTTTTTGGGAATTCAGAGTATGTGTGTAACCTCTAGTCAGCAAAGAGCCATTTGGTTGTATTTGAATTTAGTCTTAGCCACTTGGGATTCATTCTGAAGGATTGGCTTTCCCAGATTCACATGTATTCACAATGGAGAGGCAGAAATTAGATGTGAATATCTGATTTAAAATTATGGAAACATAAGAGATTGGTAGAAGATTTGGGAAGTGAAAAGTACCTGACGTAAAATGAGAACTATGTGGAAACAACTGAACAGATTGTGAAAAGATTGTTCTGTATAAATAATAGGGTATTTGTTACTG
This sequence comes from Piliocolobus tephrosceles, assembly GCF_002776525.5. Taxonomy (NCBI): domain Eukaryota; kingdom Metazoa; phylum Chordata; class Mammalia; order Primates; family Cercopithecidae; genus Piliocolobus; species Piliocolobus tephrosceles. The sequence continues at coordinate 4,935 of NW_022293344.1, read as the reverse complement.
CACATTAAAAAGTGGAAGCTCTGTAGAGCAGGGATCTATCTGCTATATCGAGATGATTTCAAAGTTCCTGCAGGCTAATTTTGCAATTTACCTCATTTAAGCTTTAAGAGAGACAAAGTAAAGCTTTCAATCCTTTTTGTGATGGTAATCCACTATTAACATGTACTTACAGAATTACAATTCGTTTTGTTAAAAGTACAATTTATTACCAATTTTAATGCTTGAAAATATGTTTCTAGGTGCTGCTTACACCTAGAGAAGAGACACCATGCCCATTATGAAGCAGTGGAGGAGAGGGCGGTTCATCTTTGTAAGCACCGAATATGTGCTAACCATTAGGAATTTGGTAGCAAATTAACCTCTCAAGGCTCTTCCTCCTAAGAATTTTATATTTTTAAAAGAAGACATACACAAATATTTAAGTAAATAATAAAAGTATCTCAAAAGATTTGTGGTCCATTTTGCTAAAACACTTCACCCGTTCAGAGAGGGTTTTACAGAGAAAGTTACTTGGAAAACAAATTTTGGCAAGAGACCAAAGTACGTAGTATTTAATGAACACTTATTTTCTGCCAAGCCCTTTACACAAGCATACTGTTGCTGAGTCAACAATCAAAACCTTGAGGAAATTGAAACGCAATGACGATACATTACTTATAAAAGGCCATGTAACTCTAAGGAATCGGGGCTAGAATCTGCTTTCTTTTTCATTTGACAATAGCATCCCTTGCTTTTTTTCTTCACTAAGCTTGAGTTTTGCCCAACAAAGGAAGCAGCACTCTCAGGCCAAGAGGAAGCAACAGGACAAAATACAGTAGGAGATGTGGCACAATTTGACTGGAAAACAGAGCTCTCAGCGAGCTGACTTGTGTTGTGTGTAGGTTTGGGGAATGTTGGAGTTTAAGATACCAAAGCAGGTAGGAGCCAAGTGATGAAAGCCCTTAAATGGTTTGTCAAGAATTTTGGCCGTCATCATATACAAAGTAGAAGTCTCTAAAATGAGAGATGGCATTCTCTAGCTGGGGATTTTACAAAAGATTGAATGTGGTGGTAGCACAGAGATGTAGCAGCCTGATATTTTTTCCCATTCTTTAAAATTATCATTTAATTAAAATAACTATATAATATAAAGAAGGCTTAGAAGAGTCAATATTCACCAATAATTATAAATAACAGATAACCATAGATATTCCTAAACAGCTGACCCCCCAAATATCTTAAAACGTGATTTATTTCAGTTTTTAGGTATAATTTTAACAAAACAAATGAAATTCCAAAGATCTTTGTAAGATTTACTATACATTACAATCATTGTGATCTGTTTGGACGAATGGAGGCAGGATGGCACACTTCCGGGTTCTTCTTCACCACCAACTCTTCCCGCGGGCGCAAAAATGCAGCCGGCGCCCAGGGAGGGGTGCAGACCAACTGAGCATGCGCCAGGTGACGTCAATCCGAAGAGACCAAGATTTACCTGGTTGCACCTGCGGAACGCCCCCCTCAGGCCTCTAAGGATTGAGGAACCTCCTCCTGCTTCCACACCCCAGAGGGACCAGGACCTGAGACCCGCTTCCCTCACTCTCATGGCCTCTCTGGGGTAAGTGCCCTTGTCTCCTCTTTACCTCCCTCGGCCAGAAATCCTGCGCAGGTACGAGGTCCTTTTTGAGCCACCAAGTGGCTCAGGAGACCCGTTCAGGACGGAGACGTCGCCTGAAGGTAATCTCCACTTTGGCTCCATGAGCCTCCAGTCTGTCTCTGCTGGTTCCAAAGGACGCTTTGAAGCCAGGCAGATATCCACTTCCATTTCCATTGTGTCCATTGTGTAAGTAAAGAGGAAACAAACGGGAAACCCCCCAGTCCAAATTTCCAAAGATCACCCCCTTAGGGTGCCTCCTAGCCAATTTAAAAACCTTATAGCTGGAACAAAACCTTAGGAGGAAGCGGTTAATTTTCCTTTCCACTGTGGCGTGATCGACCTCAGCAATTTCTGCCAGCGGCTAGGCAAGTGGTCCGAAATTAATGACGTACAAGGCTTTTGGGCCTTAAGCTCTCGTCCCCATACTCCTTCTTCTCTCCCCGCTCTCCCCACCCCCTCCCTTCCTACCCAGACTCCTCCTCCTCCCCCCATCCAGACGACTCCTTCCTCCTCCTTATCTACTAGTAATCCACTTGGTCCCATGCCTCCTTTGGGGCCCCCAACTGGCTGTCTTGAGTCCCCTATCTCTGCCCACACCCTCCTACAGTGTTAGCACCTTTGCGAGAGGTGGCTGGGGCGGAGCGGGTAGTCAGAGTACATGCCCCTTTTTCATTGGCCGATCTTTCCAAAATTGAGAAGCATTTAGGTGATTTCTCAGCTAATCCTACCATATACATAAAGGAATTTAGATACCTTTGTCAGGCCTATGACTTAACTTGGCATGACCTCCAGGTTATCCTAACCTCTAAACTGACTGAGGTTCTAACCCAGTATACCCGGTTAGATCTGGCCTCCCCCACAGGGGCCACCATTTTGGCGTCTTATTTCATTTCTCAATCAGCTCCTGACATCCGTAAAAAAACTTCAAAAGGTAGAGGATGGTCCTCAGACACCAATACAAGACCTAGTTAAGTTAGCCTTTAAGGTCCATAACTCCAGAGAGGAGACGGCAGGCTTGCCTCAAACAGAAGTTACAGCTCCTAGCAGCGGCTTTATGGCCCAGTCGTAACCCCAGGCCAGAGAGCACATACTCCGCAGACTCCAAGGCTACAAAAGGAGCCTGCCTGCTATAAGTGTGGCAAGGCAGGACACTATGCCAACAGGTGTCTGCAAGGTCCCTGAGCCCCAACGCAGCCTTGCTATAAGTGCAAGGCATCAGGACATTAGGCTAGTGAATGTCCTAACCCTCGTCCACCAGCAACCCCTTGCCCTGCTTGCCAGCAGGGAGGACACTGGAAGTCTGATTGCCCCACCCTGAGGACAGGTGCCGCGCCTCCACGTGACCCCCTTTCCCAGGATCCTGGGAGCTCCTTCCAGCTCCTACATCTGGACGATGACAACTGAAGGTGCCGAGACTCGGGGACCCCCATCACCCTCGCCGAGCCAAGGGTAACTCTCCTGGTAGGGGGTAAGACAATTTTTTAATCAATAGCGAGGCTACCTGTTCTGTTTTGCCGTCCTTCTCTGGACCTAGCCTTCCATCCAATATCTCTGTAGTACAGTTAAAATACCCAGAAATGTAATGTTTTTAAAGGCTTGAAATATACTGTCTTTTATCTACCCTCTCTATATGTATTACACTGATATAGCTAACTTAATATAATTCCTGTATACTTAAAATGTACAGCTACTGTGATATTTTACAATGCACATATGTTACAAAGCCTCTTAGAGAAAATATTTCAAAGCATGTATACATAAACATGCGTACCAATAATTTGCTGAAACATCTTTTTTTAATTTCCAAGCTCTACATATACTGGTATTATGGATGAATAAACCATCTCTTATACCCCAGGAATTGGCATCACACTTGCATACTTATTTTGAGACTCTGAAAGAAACACCTTTATTTTTTAACAAAATTGCCTTTGGGAGGTAGATGAGGAAATGTAATGATTTAGATGGGAAGGCAGAGGTTCTTCAATGTTTTTCTGTTTTGGACTTAACTATATATAAGGGTCTTAAAACAATGTTACTCCTTGACAAAAATAGGAAAACATCAAGAGCAAAAATGAAGATATTATGTATTTGTTTGTTCGTTAAAAAATTACTCTTTACTTGAGAAGTTTAATCCTCATGATCTTGAATAATCATTATCTTCACATTCCTGCCTGTTTTGCTTACAAACACACACATATACCTCAAAGAAAACAAATTCTCTAATATTTCAGGGTAAATAAGTAATACTACTTTTTAATTATTATTTCATTTTTCATAAATTATAGCACTTGAGGATATATGAAACAGGGGTATAACTCTTGTCATTAACCCGCTGATCTTTTATTTCGCCAGTGTTGCTGTTATTCCACTAGGTGGCAGCCTTACCCTAGCACTTTAGGATATTTACAGAAAAGCAAGCTGCTATCCACATCTGTTCTAGTTAATGTTTTCCAATTGAAATTTAGGTGGTTAGTTGGTAATAATAATTATAATAAAAGGTGTAGTTTTCTAATGACATCAGGAAAGCCATTAACTGGAGTGAGAAGAGTATTCAAACTAAAAACTTGGCAAATTGATTTACAAATGCAGTGACTACAAACAAAATTCTAATAATCAGTCCTTTCTCTTTTATTATGGCTAAAGTATTGTGGAAAATTTCACATATTTTCTGCATCTGATGACCCGGGTCTGCAAAATATCATCACTTTAATAACAAACAATGAAACTCCATCTTTTCAGAAGGAGCTAAGAACACGTTTATTTGTCCTTCATTTTCAGGGTCTCCAAAATAGTAAGAAAAGCCAAACAATACGATCCAAGGTATCATTTCTTTGCAGCCCTACCCATTATTGATTTGGAATTATTCTGAAACTTCTTTCAAACAAAAGTCATTGGAAGCTGTGGAGACGGATCCATAATGGCTTAGAAGCTTTAAGGGTTTATTTACCATTTGCCTTTAATTGCTTTTCTGGCTTTGTGAAAGGACTGGAATGTCTGAAGTGACATTTCAATAACTGCAATTTTTTTTTTTTTTTTTCTGCCCAGTTGGAGAAGAGAATGATGAATAGCCAAAAGAAGTTTGAAATATTCCAGGAAATGCTGCAAGATCTTTGTTTTGCAATTGGAAAAGAAATACCATTCAAAGATGTAAAAGGAAGAGCAGGGCTGGGCGCGGTGGCTCACGCCAGTAATCTCAGCACTTTGGGAGGCGGAGGCAGGCAGATCAGGAGATCAGGAGATTGAGACCATCCTGGCCAATATGATGAAACTCCGTCACTACTAAAATACAAAAAAAA
>NW_022293341.1:0-3118 GCF_002776525.5 Piliocolobus tephrosceles | reverse complement strand
TTTATGCTTCTTCTTCATTAATGTAGGTGTTTACAGCTATTGCACTTAATCACTTTTGGTATACTGTGCTTTTGTTTGCATGGTCTCCACATATTTTCTAATTTCCTTTGTGATTTCTACATCAATACATGTTAAAAGTGTGTTTTTAAATTTCCCTGCATTTATTAATTTTCCAAGTTTTCCTTATCACTAAGTTTGAGCTTTATTCCATTCTGTTTAGAAAATATGTTTTGTATAATTTCTGTATTTTACAATTTGAGACTTGTTTTGTGGCCCCATATATGATCTGTTCCAGAGAACATCTCATGTGCCCCAAAAAGAATGAAAATTATGCTTTTGTTGGTGGGTTATTCAGTATGTCTGTTAGGTCTTGCTGATATGTTGTTCAAATTCTCAATTTCTATCTTGTGTTTAGATGATCTATCCACTTTATCATTTTCTCCATTAAACATATTTCTTTAAGTGTTTGATTTATTCTTTTTTTTTTTGATTTCTCATCTCTTTCGTCTTCCCTTTTTAGATATTTTCTTAGTGGTTACCATGTGGATTACAATCAACATCCAAATTTATAAGAAACATATGAAAACTTTGCCCCTATTCAGCCTCATCCTGTCTTTAAGTTACTACTTCATAAATTTTATCTTCATACACTATGTGTAAATTAACATGGATTTATATATTTCATGCATTTTTTATATCATGTAGAAAATAAGAGGAGTTACAAACAAAAAATACAGTACTGTCATTTATATTTACAACTACGGTTACCTTTCTAACATTCTTACTTTTCCATATGTCTTTGCATACTGTAGTGCTTGAATTCATCTTGAAGGATTCACTTTCACATTTTTGTAGGGAAGGTCTACCAGAAAATCATTTCCTCAACTTTTACTGAACATAGAATTTTTGGCTAACTTTACTGTTTTTCTTTCAATATTTAAATATTTTGTTCTAAAGTTACTGAAATTAGCTGTTAGTCCTATTGAGGAACCCTTGTATGTAAAACTTGCTACTTGCTTGTTTTCAATATTTTATCTTTTCAAATATTTGATCGGGTTTATGTCTGGGATCTTTATGAGTTGGTCCTATTTGGAGTATTTTTTAAGTTCTTGAATGTGTAGCTCATACCCTCCCATCAAACTTAAGAAGTTTTCAGTGACTATTTCTTTAATCTGTCCTAACTTGATAATTCTAATTCCTATTTCCAAATACACTAATTCTTTCTTCTGCCTTCAGAAAGCTGCTGTTGAATTATTTTACTTTTTTTTAAATTTAAACTATTTTACTTTTTGGCACTAGAATTCATCTTTGGATTCTTTTTAATTATTTCTTCTTTATTAATATTTTACTTCTTTAGACATTACTTTCCCAGTTTTCTTCAGTTCTTTAGCCATGACTTCCTTTAGCCTATTAAGCATTTTTCAGATAGTTAATTTAAAGGTTTTATCTACTAATTCCAGTGTCTGTGCTTCCTCACAACCAGCTGTCTTTTTTCCCCCCATGTGAATAGGCCGTACTTCCTTTTTCTTTTTATGCCTTGTGATTGTTAAAAAAACACAACTGTGGAGTTTGAATATTTAAAGGTAGGAACTCTGGGATTAGATTCTCCTCCTAACACTGTGCAGTTTGAATATTTACCTGTGGTAACTCTGGGAATTAGATTCTCCTCATTCCCCTAGGTTTGCTGGTGTTAATGTTTTATGGCTCTACTTGTCCATTTGGTGAGTTTTACAAACTATTTTTGCAAAGATTGTATTCCTTATGCTGTGTAGTTACTGAGGTCTATGTTTCATTATCTCAACAGCAAGCAAGTGACCGGACAGAGGTTTTCTTGTTTGTTTAAATGCCTCTGGAGTTAAAAGATAATCCTACTCTCCTAATTTGTGCAGAGTAGCTCTGAGTTGTGTTACTTCAATACCAAGCCAGATTACCCAGGACTGTGCCTTAACGTTAATATTTTGCTTTTGTAGAGCCCACAATTATCCCAAAGGTGCAAAAGCAAAATATCAAGATTCCAAAAACAGAGCTGATTCTGTCAGTGTTTACCAGGCGATGGTAGTTTGAATCAGCGGACCTAGTATTCAGACACCTTACTCTGCCATTCTCAAGACATCACTATCCGTCTGATTATCTCAAGGTCTAAGGCTTGCCACTTATCTCTCTCTCTCTCTGAAGCATGAGACTCTGCTTGTGGGAGACAGTGTACATAAAAACTAGATAAAATAATTTGAGATAATGGCTAATTCATAGATCAGCTGTAGCATTTCCACATAGTAGGATAAGCTAAAGTATGACCTAGGAATACTAGTCACACATGCACAGAGCAATTTCTTTGCATTACTCTAGTAAGTTTCATTTGTCAATTGTAGAGATGCCTGGAAATGTGTTTTTGAGAACTGGAATATCATTATTATGCTTTAATTCCTATTTTGTGGAAATCTTGATATCCATTATGTTTTTGAGAGTCACAAAATGGTTAGAAATAAGTAAATATATATATATTGTGTGTGTCTATATATATAGGAAATGTTGATACCCATTATATTTTTGAGGGTTAGAGAGAAGTACATATGTATACCACCACATTTGGAAATAACTTCCATATATATATATATATATAGTATATATATTTACTAAGGCACCTGGTTTCTAGATCTATTTTAGTAAAATAAATAAATTGAAAGAAGGCATAAGAACTGAAGGATCGCTTATAAGGCAAATTAGAAGCAAATACCAAGGTCAATTTTATCCTTCTGTAGTAATATGCATGATTTGCACTAAATAGACCTATATAGGATTACATATCTACCTCACCGTAGGTATAGAAAAAGACTCCAGAAAATGAAAATTGTTATGTATATTCACCCTGAAAACGTTGAGGCAATGTGTATCCCCAAAGTAAGAGAGTACTGGCTGCTTTAATCTCTCCATTAGAAACGTCTGACTCTTGTCCAAGCGTAAATAGTTCATTCAAATAATATAAATTTGTTTTTAATTTTAAAAATGTGGCATATGTACAAAATAATTTCTATACCGTGTACATTTAAACAAATACTGTGCCATAGCTTGAGGAAAACAATAAAATTTATATTTACTTTTAAAACAAGGATATTTAAGT
>NW_022293340.1:0-1114 GCF_002776525.5 Piliocolobus tephrosceles | reverse complement strand
CTGCCGCGGGCCTAAGGGGAGGGTTGCCCAAAGGCTGACTCGTCCAGAGAGGCCCGCCTTCCAGGGACTGGGAGGCTTGGCATCTCCCCTTCCCGGCTTCCTCTTCAAGCTTCTGCCGTGGTGTGGCTTCCTTTCTCACAGAAGAGCCCTGAAAAGGTACAAGCCTCTCCTCTGAGGCGGGTCTGCTCCTCTCCTGCAGGGCGACGAGCTCCTCTGGGGCTTTTGTCCCTGGCTGGACTGTGGTTATCTCGATCGTAAGGAGAGAGGCCGCTCGCTGGCTCGGCCAGGGTAATGAGATTTCCTGTGCCGCGGGAAAGACGCATCTCCTCACGTGGGCGAGGCCCTCAGGGACCCAAAGTGGAAGGGCGGCGAAAACCATTGACAAGCCGCCACAGGACCCAGGCACAGAGGCAGGAAGAGGCTCAGCAGAGCCAGGCCCACACGCGAAAAGTCGCTTTTGGGCGCACAGGGCGCACTAGTCCAAACGCACACACGCACACGGGCACACACACACACACACAGAGCGGCAGAAGGAGGGAAAGACACGGAGAGCGAGGGACAGAGAGAGAAGAGAGAATGGCAGAGACACAGACACTCACAGTCACACAGCGGCGGCACAGAAACACACCCCCGCAGGCAAGCCCGGACGCTGCAGGCTTCTGCTCCGCGCGTGAAGGACCCTCGGGGGAGAGAGCGGCCCACGAGCAGCACGCGGGCGGACCCGTCCTGGAGATCACGGGGCAAGACTTTGGGGGGGACTCACCCCAACACCGTCCGGGCAGGCCTGAGGCTGGGACGACGCGCCGCTTCCCCCGGACTCCGCCTGCGGTTCTGTCATCCCTGCCGGCGCATTGCGACTCCTGGCGTCCGTCCGGAGACGTTCCCGTCGACCCCGTGGAGAGGTGAGGCAGGAGCCTCGCAGCCCCGACACCCAAGCACCGCCGCGGAGGGCTCCTGCTTTGCCAAGCCTCAGGGGCTGGTGTCTAAGACAACCGTGGGACTCACTGTGACGCGAGGGGGCAGCTCGCGCCTCGCGCATGCGCGCTGGCCCTGCCGCGCCGGGCCCACTCGCGCTCCCCAACTGGAAGTCAGGCTGCGGCCCCTTTAAACAACG
>NW_022293338.1:0-1078 GCF_002776525.5 Piliocolobus tephrosceles | reverse complement strand
TTGCCCAGGCTGGAGTGCAGTGGTGTGATCTCAGTTCACTGCAACATGTGCTTCCCAGGTTCAAGCTATTCTCCTGCCTTGGCCTCCCTGGTAGCTGGGGTTACAGGCACCCACCACTATGCCCGGCTAAATTTTGTATTTTTAGTAGAGACGGGGTTTCACCACGTTGGCCCGGCTGGTCTCAAACTCCTGACCTCAGGAGACACCACGCCCACCCTGAAACTATATATTCTTGTTAACTATAGTCATCCTATGTTATAGAACACTAGAACGTATTCCTATCCAGGTATAATTTTGTATCCTTTAACAAATTTCTTCATGGCTGGGTGCAGTGGCTCATGCCTGTAATCCTATCACTTTGGGTGACCAAGGTGGGTGGATCACGAGGTCAGGAGTTTGTGACCAGTCTGGTCAACATACTGAAACCCCGTCTGTACTAAAAATACAAAAATTAGCCGGGCTTGGGGGCACGTGCCTGTGGTCCCAGCTACTCAGGAGGCTGAGGCAGGAGAAATGCTTGAACCCGGGAGGTGGAAGTTGTGGTGAGCCAAGATCGCACCACTGCACTCCAGCCCGGGCAACAGAATGAGACTCCATCTCAAAAATAAAAATAAAAAAAAAAAAGAAGGATGTTCATGTGCCTGCCAATTTGCAAAAAAAAAAAAAAAAAGGCATCTGTTAACCAGAGGCAATGAAAAGCACCTCCCAGGCTGCTCTAGTAAATGGATCGGTAACTGTGGTGGGAGATTCCAACCCCCAAGACCTGTGACTATGTCACGCAGCAAAAGGGCTTTGCCACAGGCCTTAGGAGAAGTATCCTGGGCTATCCAGGGAGGTCCAATCTAATCCCATGAGCCTCTAAGATCATAGAACTGGCCAGGCGAGGTGGCTCACGCCTGTAATCTCCGCACTTTGAGAGGCTAAGGCAGGCGGATCATGAGATCAAGAGATGGAGACCACCCTGGCTAAAATGGTGAAACCCTGTCTCTACTAAAAATACAAAAATTAGTCGAGCATCGTGGCGGGCACCTGTAGTCTCAGCTATGCAGGAGGCTGAAGCAGGAGAATCACTTGAACC
>NW_022293337.1:0-1160 GCF_002776525.5 Piliocolobus tephrosceles | reverse complement strand
AGGAGAATTGCTTGAACTAGAGAGGCAGAGGCTGCAGGAGCCGAGATTGTGCCACTGCACTCCAGCCTGGGTGAAATAAATATTACATTTTTAGTGTAGGGGGCAGCCTCATAAACTCCTAGGTAGCTACTGGCAAGATGGTATTTATTTGTCTAAAACATATATATATATATGTATATATGACAAATAAATCTCTCTCTCTCCATTCAGTTCTCATTATTCACTGTAGTTATGGTATATGAAGTTACACTGAATAGCAAAATCCAGAACCATTGCTCCTAGAGGAGATACAGAGGTTAGGGTTTCATAGACTCTGACCATGACACTTCCTACAACCAATCAATACATGACCTTATTTTGGGTATGTTTCAGTATGAAGATACCTCATTTAATATGTATTGTTGAGTCATTAGTATTGAACTCACAGCCAACAGCACTGTAACTCATACCTGAATAAAGTTCATCTAACATACATATTTTCCTCATAAGGCACATTACAGACTTCTTGTGCACAGAAACACGAGAGGAAACTTCAGCACTATGCTTGTAGTGATTTTGAATTCATATTCTGAGTCAGACTGTGTGAATTTAAATAAGTTCAAACCCAACAATTGAGTGCTTATTTCTTGGCCATATTACTTTATCTCTTGAAGTTCAGTTCTGTTTCAATGCACAGGAGTACTAATGCACCTACTTTCAGCAGATGATTGGATTCAAAAAATGTGTTATACATATACAATGGAATACTACTTATCCATAAAAAGAATGAAATTATGCATTTTGCAGCAACATAAATGGAACTGGAGGGGTTTTTGTCATTTTTTTGGTTTGCAATGGAGTCTCACTCAGTCACCCAGGCTGGAGTGCAGTAGTGAGATCTTGGCTTGCTGCAACTTCCACCTCCCAAGTTCAAAGGATTCTCAAGCCTCAGTTTCCTGAGTAGCTGGGACTACAGGCGTGAGCCACCATGCCTGGCTAATTTTTGTATTTTCAGTAGAGATGGGGTTTCCCCACATCTCCCAGGGTTGTCTCTAACTCCCAGCCTCAAGTGATCCACCAGCCTTGGCCTCCCAAAGTGCTGAGATTATAGGTGTGAGCCACCATCCACGACAGAACTGAAGGTTTTATCTTAAGTAAAATTACTCACAACAAAACATGAA
>NW_022293336.1:0-1148 GCF_002776525.5 Piliocolobus tephrosceles | reverse complement strand
TTGACACACATACACAAGTGTGTATGTTTATGCATACCACACCAGATGAATTTCCAATTTTATGGAAAGAAACAGGAATTCAAAAATTTTTGAAAAATGTAGAAAAGGTATAAAGTAATTAATATCAGATAAATAAGAACAGAAAAACTATAACCCTAATATGACAAATGAAGAGTGGAGATCCACAAAGTGTGAGAGTACTAAGTAGCTATCATAGTAATTAATTAAAGACAAAAATCCTAACCAGCTGATCAAATGAGTCCACCTACTTTCTGTCTACAACCCCTAATACCCAATGGCAATCTAAAAACAAAAAGCCGCACCATAAATAATATGAACTACTTGCTTGAGATCAGGTTTCGTTAACACACAGAATAATGAGAAAGAAGGAGAGACCTTCAGGAAAGTCTGGACAGGTTGAGAAATGGAGTGGAGAGGTAGGAGAGAAGTCATTTCATTCATGGAAGAAATTTACTTATATTTTAAGTGTTGGAAGAAATTATTCCTTTTTTTTAGCTGCTAGAGACTGTCCTAAAGTTTGCTGCAAGCCTCACACTAATAGACCCTGAGTGAACTTAACAAAACAGTTCTTAACTTTTTACACATAGTGTTTGATTATCCCTTCTACTTAAACTCATATCCCTTCTACGTAAACCCATAAAATCAAATCAATCACTAAGAATCATAAGCTACTTGAAGAACACAAAGAATATTAAAGAAAAAAATAAAGAAATCAGTCAAGGTGCCTGGAAAAGATACTAAAAGGAAATCCAGGGAATAAAGGAGAGTTTAACAAAATATATATGCTAGTTATGAGAAATTTGAGAGATGACTGACACCAGAAAAGAACTATAAGGATTAAGAAAATGAAGCAATCAGAAAGAATTATAGACAAATTGATACACATTGCCTAAATTAAAAATAATCGACATAAGGCTGAAAAGGAAATCAAATAAATAAAACTCAAACAGAAAATTAAAATACCAAGACAAGGGAATTACAGATAGCAATTTTTTAAAATGTGCTAAAAAGTTAGAAGATATCAAGGATTAATCTAAGAAGGCTAATATATTTTGAATAGAGCTACTGGTAAGTAGTAGGTAAGTAGTAGAGCAAGGATTTGAATCCAAAGCTTCATGCTTTGTAAC
>NW_022293333.1:0-13716 GCF_002776525.5 Piliocolobus tephrosceles | reverse complement strand
TGGGTCATGCCTGGAATTTCAGCAATTTGAGAGGCTGAGGCAGGTGGATCACTTGATTTCAAGACCAGCCTGGCTAACATGGTGAAACCGGTTGATACTAAAAATACAAGAGGCTCAGGCATGAAAATTGCTTGAATTGGGGAGGTGCAGGTTGCAGTGAGCTGAAGTCATGCCACTGCACTCCACCCTGGGAAACAAAGCCAGACTCTGTCACAAAAAAAAAAAAAAAAAAGGCTTCTTAATGTCTTACTTTGATTTGGTTGCCTGTGCCTGTAAGGTACTGCTCAAGAAGTCTTTGCCGACGCCAATGTACTGGAGAGTTTTTCCAGCGTTTTCCATACTAGGTTCATAGTTTGAGGTCTTATATTTAAGTGTTTAATCCACTTGGATTTGATTTTAGCATACAGCAAAAGATAGAGGTCTAGTTTTATTCTTATGCATATAGATATACAGTATTCCCATCACCATTTATCGGAGAGACTGTTCTTTCTCCAGTGTATGTTCTTGGAACCTTTGTCAAAAATGAGATCATTGTAGATGTATGGATTTATTCCTGGGTCATTTATTCTGTTCTACTGGTCTGTGTGTCTGTTTTTATGCACATACCATGTCATTTTGGTTACTATAACTCTGGAGTATAATTTAAAGTGAGGTATTGTTTTATCTCCAGTTTTGTTCAAGATAGCTTCGGCTATTCTGGGACTTTTGTGGATCCATATAAATTTTAGGATTGTTTCTATTTCTGTGAAGAATGTCATTGGTCTTTTGAAAAGGATTGCATTCAATTCGTAGATTGCTTTGGGTAGTAGGAACATTTTAACAATATTGATTCTTTAAATCCATGAACATGGAATATTTTCCATTTATTTTCTGTATTTTAACCATTTTAAATTATCTTTCCGTTGGCCAGTGTCACCTGAGTTTATTCTAGATTGCTTTCTGCTATGACAGGGCAATATTGAATTCAATGCAACGTCTCACAATTGTCTCACTCTCCTTTTCCAAAGCACTCAGAATCTCTCTCTGCACCATGCCCCTACTGCCAGAGGATGGGGGTGGGATGGCGTTGGAAATTCAAGAATGTTTTTTATCTACCTCTTCAATGCCTCTTTTAGTGATATGAAGTTAAAATCGGGTACGGTGAGTGCCAACCTATTTTTGTATTTTATTTATTTGTTTTCATTTTTTGAGACGGAGTCTCACTCTGTTGCCCAGACTGGAGTGCGGTGGCCAGATCTCGGCTCACTGCAAGCTCCGCCTCCCGGGTTCACGCCATTCTCCTGCCTCAGGCTCCCGAGTAGCTGGGACTACAGGCGCCCGCCACCGCGCCCGGCTAGTTTTTTTTTTTTTTTTTTTTTTTTAGTAGAGACAGGGTTTCACCATGTTAGCTAGGATGGTCTCAATCTCCTGATCTCGTGATCCGCCCGTCTCGGCCTCCCAAAGTGCTGGGATTACAAGCTTGAGCCACCGCACCCAGCCTATTTTTGATTTTTAAAAAGGTGGTTTTATTGTGTAAACAATTGTTAAATTGGTATTCTTTCAGTGGGATGATTGGTGGAGACTTCAATTCTGCCATTTTACTCTGTCTCTAAGAATCCCCAGTAAGATTTATCTCAGGTATCCAAGGCTGGTTCAGTCTTTGAATATCACCTAATGGAACCCATCATACTTACTCTCTCAAACATAAAATTTACATGATAATAAGAAGAGATAAAGAAAAAGATTAGCAAAATTTAATACCCACTCATGACTAAGAACTCTCAGATAGTTACAAAGAGTGGAGAACTTCCTCGATTTGATAGAGAATATCTGCAAAAACATACAGCTAACATCATACTTAATGATGAAAACCTGAAGCCTTTCTCACTGAGATCAGAAGGCAACAATGTATCCTCTCACTGCTCCTTTTCAACATGATATTGGAAATGGTAACTAATACAATTACACAAGAAAAGATATAAATATTCGGAATAAATTAATAAATTATATTTGTTCACAGAAGACATGATTGCATATGTACAAAATCTGAAAGAATTGACAAAAAAGAAACTATCAGAACTAAGAAACAATTTTAGCAATGTTGCAAGATACAAGGTTAATATACAAATGTCAATTCTTTGCTATATGCCAACAATTGCTTTCCTATATGCCAATAAGGAACAAGTGGAATGTGAGATTAAAAACACACAATACCATTCACATTAGCAACCAAAAAAATAAGATATAAGGTATAAGTCTAACAAGATAGGTACAAGAACCATATGAGGAAAATGAAAGAACTGTGCTGAGAAAATCAAAGAAAAAATAATAAATGGGGATATAGTTTATGTTCTTGAACTCCAGTCAAAATCTCAGAAAGTCACTTATTGAATATGGACAAAGTGATTCTAAAGTTTATAAGGGAAGACAAAAAGACTCAGGATATCCAAAACAATATTGAAGTACAAAAAAAAAAAAAAAAAAGAAAAAGATGTAGAACGGACACTACCCAATTTCAAGGCTTAATATAAAGCTATGCTAATTAAGCCAGTGTGGTACTGGTGAAATAATAGACAAATAGATCAGTGGTACATAATATAGAGCCCAGAAATAGGCTCATATAAACACAGTCATCTCAGCTTTGACAAAAGACCAAAAGCAAAACAGTATCAGAGGTCGCATTTTCAACAAACGATGCTGGAATGACTAAATATTTACATGCAAAAGGAATAAATGTAGACACAGACCTCACACCCTTCACAAAAATTTACTTACAATGAATTATAAAGTTAAATGTACAATATGATGCTGTGAAACTTGTAGAGTATATGACATCAGAGAAAATCTAAAACTAATCATATTTTTATCATAAGACTATATAATCTAGCTTTTTGGTATTAAATGAAAGGAGCTCAAAACATGTATACAAAAAAACTTGCAACCAATATTTCTAGTAGCTTTATTTATAATTGCCAAAACATGGAAATAACCAAAGTGTCCTTCAATAAGTAAATGGATAAATAAACTGTGATACATCCAGGTAATGGAATAGTAGAAACATAATTACACACATTACTATGTGAATAAAAGGCTACATACTGTATGATTCCAACCATACGATATATTAGACAAGGAAAAGCTATGAATATAGTAAAAAGATCAGTGGTTACCAGGGCACTAGGGGTGGGGATGAATAGGTAGAGCATTGAAGATATTTTATGCAGTAAAGATGTTCTGTATGACCCTATAGTCATGGATATATATCATTACATATTTGTTCAAATTCATGGCATGCACAATACCAATAGTGAAACCTAATGTAAACTATGGACTTTGGGTGATTAGGATGTTTCAATGTAAGCTCAACAATTGTAACAAATATACCATTCCGGTGGAGGATGCTAATAATGCGGAGGTTATGCCTGTGTGAATATATGGGTTATCTCTGTACCTTCCTTTCAATTTTATTGTGAATCTAAAACTGTTCTAGAAATACAAAGTATTTAAGAAATACTAGCTTTTTTGCTATTCGGCATGTTCATAGATAAATCTGTACATTTTTCCAACTTCCTAGAAAAGCTATCCTACTATAGCAGTAAATTTTGGCCCATTTAAATTTGATTATAATGTTTAGTTCTTTACCTGTTATAAAAGAGGAACCACATATTTTATATGATTTAATTTGTTGGATATCACTTGTAAAACACTGAAAAGTAATTTAGTAGAAATAAATTTTTGCTTTGGCTTAACAGAGTATATTGACACTATAATTTCTAAATTCTTCTCAGTTCTGGAATATGATCTATAGGCTACTTCACATACATTCTCAATCCCATGCATTGATGCCTTCCAAAAATAAACTAACAGTTAATGTCATGATCTCTACAAGAACTATTGTATTCTGTCTATATATAATTTTATAAACTGCTTACCTTATATATAAATTTAAATATTTTAACATTTTTAACAGAAAGACTCATTTTTTTATTTTTTTATTTTTTTGAGATGGAGTTTTGCTCTTGTTGCCCAGACTGGAGTGCAATGGCGTGATCGTGGCTCACTGCAACCTCCACCTCCAGGGTTCAATCAATTCTCCTGCCTCAGCCTCCCGAGTAGCTGGGATTATAGGTGCACACCACCACGCCTGGGTATTTTTTGTATTTTTAGTAGAAAAATGGAGTTTCACCATGTTGGTCAGGCTGGTCTCAAACTCCTGCCCTCAGGTGATCCACTTGCCTTGGCCTCTTAAAGTGCTGGGATTACAGGCATGAGTCACCACTCCCAGTGGAAGATCCATTTATCCACAGAGGCCAAAAGAGACTTCTCTTCTTTACCACATATTATATATTGAAGGTGAAAGCTATCGAAATGGAGGAGCTACAGTTACCAAAGTCCATAAGACAATAATAACTTTAACAAACAAATATAATCCAAATAATTGTAAAATTTAATATCCTTCAATCAACAAAACTGCAAAATATATCCAGTCAGTCACAATAATCCACTTTTCCCAATTGCACATATTTCCTCAGGTTTTACGTTTATCATAAACATAATATATAGTAGTTATACATGGGATTATACATGGGGAACCACTTTTATCCTTGTCTTTAAACGCGAACCACTCCATGTCCCTTACTTCATGCTGACCTACTTTTAATTCCAAGAGTATACTATGTCAAAAATGACTTACAAAAACTCTTATTCTCTTAGATAAGAAAGAACAGTTTGTAGGGGGATCCTTGAAAGAATTAGACCTAGTTTTTAATATCTTATCTGTTTTGTTTTTGGTTGGCCTACAAGAGCCAGTGTGTCAAGAAAATGTGTTTCTGTGGAATGAGAAAAAGTTCATCTGAATCCAATGAAACAAGGAACTCAAATGAAATTGTAGCATGCTTCTGGAGTTAATTCACAGATAATAAAGATAATGGCATCAAAATCTTGGGTTCTAGTTAGGTGTTAATAAAATAGTATTGAACACTTTACTTTCTAAATAGAATATTTTCAAGATGTTCATATTTTTCTTCTTTGAACCTTTTGCTCATTATATGCTTTAGTAAGACTCGGTTTATTTTACCTGTTGTTTTAATTTCTAATTTTGTATAGATTATCAGATTATGTCAGCTACGTCAAAAAGAAACAACAAAATGTGCTTATTATTTATTTATTTATTTATTTTATTTTTGTGTGTGTGTGTCTGTATTTTTATTTTTTGAGACGGAGTCTCGCTCTGTCGCCCAGGCTGGAGTGCAGTGGCCGGATCTCAGCTCACTGCAAGCTCCACCTCCCGGGTTTACGCCATTCTCCTGCCTCAGCCTCCGGAGTAGCTGGGACTACAGGCGCCCGCCACCTCACTCGGCTAGCTTTTTGTATTTTTTTGGTAGAGATGGGGTTTCACCATGTTAGCCAGGATGGTCTCCATCTCCTGACCTCGTGATCCGCCCGCCTCGGCCTCCCAAAGTGCTGGGATTACAGGCTTGAGCCACCGCGCCCGGCCTATTATTATTTATTTTTAAAAATTTAAAATATTTAAAACTTTTGTTTTTAACAGAATTATTAATATATAATACACATAGCATCAAATTCACCATTTTAAAATAAAACTAAGTGATTTTTAGTATATTCAAAGTTGTATGAACATCACTAAAATATAATTTTAGAAGATTTTGGTTATCACAGAAAAAAACTTCATATCTATTAGCAGTCGATCCTCATTTTCCCCTTCCCCTGGTCTCTGGAAACCACTAATCTACTTTCTGTCTTTATGGATGTGCTTATTGTAGGCATTTCAAAAAATGAAATTGTACAATATGTGATCTTTTATAACTCACTTCTTTCACTTACTGTAACTGTTTTAAGGTTCATCTAAATGGTAGAATGCATCAGTACCTCAATCCTTTTTATTGCTGAACAATATTATGTTGAATAGATGAAATACTTTTTGATCACCTATTCATCATGCCATGGTTATTTGTTTTCTTTCTACTTTTTGACTACTGTGAATAATGCTGCTGTGAATATGAATGTACTTCTTTTTGTGTGGACATAAGTTTTACTTCTTGTTGTTACACACCTAAAAGTTAAATTGCTGAGTCATATGATAACTCTACAGTTAACATTGGGAAAAACTGAAAAATTATTTTTCATAATGGCTATACCATTTCTCATTTCCTTTCCTCAACAGCAATTTATGAAAGTTTGATTTTCTCAATATTCTTACCAACATTTGCTACCCTCTATCATTTTTATTATTGTCATTTTAGTTTGTGAAATCGTATCTAATCGTAATTTTTATTTGCATTCCACTAAAGAATAATGATGTTAAGCATATTTTTATGTGCTAATTAATCATTTGCATAACTTCTTGGAAGAAAATATATATGTAAAAACTTTGGTAATTTTTAAGTTGGGTTATCTACCTTGTAATTGTTGAGTTGTAGTATTTTTTAAAATCACAATTTTAATTGGTGATGAAAGGGGAAAGTGTGGTAATAACAATAAATTAAGATATCAAATATAAGAATAAAGCAAAATAACTATTATATACATATTCTGGTAAATACATGTGGACATTAATTAATTTACTGAATAAGTAGTTACAGAGTACCTTCTATTTCGGAAACATTCATGTTAACCTTGAGCTTACAGTGGTGATATGCCTTTTAGGGCTTCCATTTTTGACATATAAGGATATGAATTAAAAGTATCTATTCTGTTGCTAATAATCACCTAGTAATAAACAACAGCAACAACAACAAAAAACGTTGTCATGAGAGAGAGTATCTAATTAGGTAGATAAAACCTCTCTGTTGAGATAACATTGATCTGACATTTTAAAATAACAACCTTTTAAAGAGGCAGTGTAGACCATTTTGGGCATTAGCAAAAGTAACAAAAGGTACTAAGGCAACAAAATGATTGATAGGGTTAAGGAAGAAAACTAAGAGGGCTGGTATGTTTGTAATTTAGATTTAGTGGGGAATAGAGAAAATAAAATATTCAACGTAAGATCACATAATGCCTTGTGTGCTATCCTTAGGAATTCAGATTTTCATCTATTAAATTGTGTGAGAAACTGTTAAGACATTTTAAAAAAGGGAATACAATTTCCTTGTGAAAAGATCACCTTTTCTATAATTTGGCAAATCGTTAAGGGAAGAAAGAAGTAGAAGCATAGAGGTGATGAAGGAAGTTATATAATAGCCAAAGAAGAAGATGTTGTCCAAGACTCTGGTGGTAATGATAACAGCATAACATCGGGGACAGATTTGCAAGCTATTTTGGAGTCAGAGCTCATGGACTGACTGATTAGAGGATGGTGTGAATGGTGAATGAAATGAAAGTATTCTAGATGAATCGGATTAATGTTGCTTGTATCTTTTACATACACACACACACACACACACACACACACATATATATATATATATATATATATATATATTTTTTTTTTTTTTTTTTTTTTTTTTTTTTTGAGACGGAGTCTCTCTCTTGTTGCCCAGGTTGGAGTGCAGTGGTGCGATCTTGGCTCACTGCAACCTCTGCCTCTGGGGTTCAAGTGATTCTCTTGCCTCAGCCTCCCTACTAGCTGGGATTATAGGCATGCACCACCAAGCCTGGCTAATTTTTTTTTGTATTTTTAGTAGAGATGGGGTTTCTCCATGTTGGTCAGGCTGGTCTTGAACTCCCAACCTCAGGTGATCCACCCACCTCGGCCTCCCAAAGTATTGAGATTACAGGCGTGAGCCACCGTTCCCAGCCACATATATTTTCATTGCAACCTCCTCCTCCCGGGTTCAAGCAATTCTTGTGCCTCAGTCACCAGAGTAGCTGGGATTATAAGTGTGGATCACCATGACTTGCTAATTTTGTGTTTTTAGTAGTGACAGGATTTACCATGTTGCCCAGGTTAGTCTCGAACTCCTGGCCTCAAGTGATCCACCCACCTTGGCCTCCCAAAGTGCTGGTATTACAGGCATGAGCCACTAAGCTCTGCATAACAAATATATTTTATATTGTATCAGAGTGAATTATTAGTGGTGCTTTTTACTTAATCAGGGGAAGGAAGATACTTAATGTTGATTTTTTAAGGAAGGTGATTTTCTTCCACAAAACCATCTTTCAATCAAAAGCCTGATAGAAATATAAATTGGAATACTACTTATATATTACCTAGACAGAAATATTCTAGACTAACATCTTCTTCCACAAATTTGGAGTTTATTTTTTTGTATGCCTTCAGTTAACCATAACTCATCCAAGAAACTAAAGACAGTTGTACATCAGAGCATGTAATATTCACTATGGTCTATTTAAATTATTAGCATAAATACTACTTAAATGAGGCAGTCAGTGGCCAGATTGATGTTCAAACTCTACTTCTGTAATTCCTAAATGTTTAAGTATTGTGGACCAGTTTTCTGCCCAAAGTGCCCCTGGAGAAATAACAAAGTAAATGATCGAGGGCGGGAACATGGAATTCCTCAAACCTTTGTTTTCTTTAATCATCCTAAACTCTTGGCTTTAATGACACCTGTGATACCAGCTGATATGACAAATGTCACATTATATTAAAATATAATATGAATTAAAATATCATATTATCTTCAAATATCTGAACCATAATCAGATTTTCCCAGATGCCAGGGAGTATCTGAAGTTAGGAGTAGCTAAATTTACTTTATTTGTATCCTTCTCCTTACTTGCTAGGGACTAGACAAGCAATTTTATCAATGTCAAAGTGTCAAAAATAACCAATGATTGTTGTAGTCACTGGAACAAGAGGTCTAGAGCCCTAGTTTCCATCATCACACCATCCACTGAGCTCTATCCTACTTACATTTCTGGTAACAAATGCTTAAAATGCCACTTAATAAGAAGAGAATTGTGCAAAATTTGTACTGAGAGTATGCTAAAGCAACCATAAACTGAAACCTAAATGTGCTGCTTTGTGGAAAATATGCTTGTTGTAACAAATATCGTATTAAAAATTTGTTTCCTCAAGATTATTTTATTTTCTATCAGACCTATGAAAGACCCAAATTGTCTGTAAGAGAGGTTATTGATTTGATACAAGGTTTAGATTTAATTCTGTAATATCTGTGCCATAAATCAATTATAGAATATTCAGAATAAATGGGGAAAAACATTTATTAAGCCAAACTGGAAGTATTTTGCCACAGTATTCTCATCCAACCCTACTGTGTGGATTGATTAGATAATTGTATTTACCTACATCACTATTTTACAATTTACTTGATGTATCTGTGATAGTTATTTCTTCTTCCTCAGATATTGCCATCTATTACGAACACCACAAATATTCCAGGTCTTATCTAATTTGACTTAAATTAAACTGAATAAATATTGGGCAAGATGATCAGATATATTATTCAATGTTTTTAAAAAAGATACAAAAAAGTAAAACAGTTGGCAAACTATAAAGGAGAATTTTCTTTTCATTCATAAATTTTTTGGTTCAGTCATTTTTACTGATTTGTATCCAGAAGCAGAGCCTATTTGCTAGAACACATCTTTATCATAAGCAACAGAAATTCAACACTAGTTCAAGCTATATACATACGCACATACTGATTTGTGTGGTTGGGATTTATTGACTTATATAACTAAATTGGAAAAAAGGAAATGGTTCCCAAGTTCAGAGACTTGAAAGCCACCATGACTCTATCACTTGATTGTTTGTTTTTATCTGTTGGCTGCATTATCTTCTATTGTAGCTTTTATCTATATTGATACGCAACTGCACAGTGAACACGTGGTTGTTGTCAGAGGGAATATACAGCCAGTGAAACTTAACTATTATAAGCATGCTATTTAATTATTAAAACTGAAATAGTTATTTCTCCAAGCTCCATTTAAAAATAATCCTAGAATAGGACTTTAATTCACTCAGTGTCTTTGCAGTCCTGAACAAAACCTGTGGCAAAAAGAATGAAATATCAACACTGGCTTAACTTAGATGATGTGCTGTCAACTTATACCCAACCATAAGATGAAGAACAAATGCAATCACGTTAAGAAGATATCAGCTCCTATTTGACAAATGTAGTAAAAGAATGAGGAAAGTCAGTTTCTCTAAAGAAGAGAATCTGAAGTTTCTGGAGAACTGGTGGTTGTCACTGAAACCATTGCCCTGTTACTAGAGCACAGATTGTTGGGCAATAACAATAATAAATATCCACACAAATGGTTGGCTGTCACTAATAAAGAAAAAATATTGACAATCTCACAGAAGTTGATCACTTCAGAGCACTTGATGCAAACCAAGAAAGAAAAAAACAAAAGTAAGTAAATAAATGAAGAGATGAAAGGGACCTAAACTAGATCTCTTCCTCACAAGTATTAGTCATTTATGTTAGTAGGTAGAAAATATTTTTAACATTTCATATAATTCTTAAAATATAAAGAAATATTATTTGCTCAGCCAAATATTTTGCTTCTGTTGTGTCTGAGATACTTCTTAGGTACTCTTTCTGACGCGGACGTCAAAATAATTTTCATACCTAGATTTAATTTGAAGTTTCTAAGTCTGCCTAAAAATACTGATTACCTAGACTCTCCACAGCACTTTTGGAAGGTAAAAGATAACTGTATTTCTCTCTTACAGATGGATGACCCAGAGGTAGACAGCTTAAGTGTCTTCGTGAAAAAACCATATAGTCATTCATGTGTAGAAGCAAGTGTTTACTGTAAGCATGTCCACTGCCTGTTTTTTTAACTATCAGCTTAACTGCCACTCATTAAGTAGAAGAGGTAGTGATCCATGCCCTCTATTTCCTGCCATTTAATTAGCTGGAATCGGATTGGACTCTGAGACCATTGCCTTTTGAATTTATTTTTAAAAGGTCATATTTGAAAGATTTTACAACAATCTGAATCATGTATAAGAACCTGTTTTGTATTTGGGATAAATCCATGTCATTAAGAGAAATAAAGCTCAGGTAATAAATGTAAGGGAATTTGTACTTGGAACATGTCTGAATGTCTTGAAATTGATTTCACCAACAAAGTAAAATATCTAAGCAAATTCTTCTTAAAAGAAAAAATATGTTAAACACATTAAAAAGAGCATTAAATGTCCTTATTCAAAAGTAAACTTCAAACGAACCCCTTATAAAACTACAAGAGCAGACTTTTAAATTAGACTAGCATTAAACAGGTGTAACAATTGTATGTGCCAATACTGTAGTGTTAAGACAGTTTACAGACCTACCATGAAACTAGGATATAGTAGAATGGCAGACCAATGAACTAGGAACTCTAGAGGTAACAATGAAAGACAGCAGCATTAACATAGATATGATTTTCATATCTTTGATTCAGAATTGATTCTTAAGTCCAAACCCACTAATTTAAAAAGAGAGGAAAGACATTCAACACAGGCTCCACTATAATTGCTTATTTTCTGATTATAAAAAATATTTTTGTTCATTTTAATCTAAGATATTCTCAGTAATCAGTGTGTTTATAAAAATGTCCATCAAGATGTGGTGATTAAAATGCTAAATGTAACTTTTACATATTAATGGCATCAATCATATATACAATGGTAGCAATTATATCTGAAAGTATAAAGAGTTAAAACATAATTTGATGTTAATTTAAAATAAGCATCATTTTATGTCATTAAGTTGATTATTGATTTTGAAATTAAGAAAAAGGAACACCTATGTTCAACACTAGGATCTGCCATTTGCAAGCTGTGTTACATTGGGGAAGTTGATGAACCTCTCTGAGTCAGGTTTCTCATATGTAAAATGATAAAAAGATATGGTATTATGAAAACTGATTATGAAAATATATGTAAATAGCTTCCATAAATCCTCATGTATAGCGGACATTTGTGACTCCTAACATAACGTTTTGTTCCATTTTTGACTCACAATAATTGTATATATTTATGGGGTAGAAAGTGATATTCTAAAACATGTTTACAATTTTGTAATCATCATCTCATAGTAATTAGCACATAGATCACCAATGAATAAAGTTTGAGAAAATAGGGGAATATATTATACAATGCGTAAATATTAACTACAGTCATTTTATTGTACAATGGAGTGCCAGAACTTATTTCTCCTAATTATAAAACTGTACTTCTTGATCAACCTCTTCCTATTTTCCCTTCACCCTCTGTTCTCCCTAGTGTCTGGTAACCAATATTCTTTCAACTTTTATAAGATCAATTTTCTCCAGATTCCACATATGATTGAGAACATATGGTATGTGTCCTTCTGTGCCTGGCTTATTGCACTTAACATATTTTTCTAGGCTCATCCACAATGTCATGAATAACAGGATTTCATAATTTTTGGGCTGAATGGTATTATATTGTGTACATATTCCACGTTTTCTGTATCCATTCATTCACTATTGGACACTTGGGTTGAATTCATATCTTGATTGTTGTAAAAAATGCTGTAATAAACATGGAAGTGCAGAGATGTCTCTTTGACATACTTACTGCATTTTCTTTGAATATATATCCAGAAGTGGGTTTGCTGAGTCATATCATATATCAATTTTAAAATTTATGAGGAATTACTGTACTGTTATTTGTAATGGCTGCACATTCCACAGTGTATACAAGTTCTCCTTTCTCACAACCTCACCAGTATTTTTTGGTTTTCTGTTTTGTTTTGTTTTGTTTGTCTTTTCCACAGTAGCCATTTGAACTGGGGTGATGTGATATCTCATTTTGGTTTTGATTTTCATTTTCCTTATGGTTAGTAATATTGAGAATTTTTTTATATCCTTGTTAGCAATTTGTA
Source organism: Piliocolobus tephrosceles (assembly GCF_002776525.5). Lineage (NCBI taxonomy): Eukaryota > Metazoa > Chordata > Mammalia > Primates > Cercopithecidae > Piliocolobus > Piliocolobus tephrosceles. Next base: position 946 of record NW_022293333.1, on the reverse strand, counting down.
TGCCTTCTTTGAAGAAATGTCATTTTTTAGGTCTTTTGCCATTTTTTAAATCAGATTACATTATTTTCTTTTGCTATGGAGTTTCTTGAGTTCCTTATAAGTTATACATGTTGGCCAGGCATGGAGGCGCATGTCTGTAATCAGGGCACTTTGGGAGGCTGAGGAGGGTAGTTCACGAGGTCAAGAGATTGAGACCATCCTGGCCAACATGGTGAAACCCCATCTCTACTAAAAATACAAAAATTAGCTGCGTGTGGTTGCATGCACCTGTAGTTCTAGCTACTTGGGAGGCTGAGGCAGGAGAATTGCTTGAACCCGGGAGGCCAGAGGTTGCAGTGAGCTGAGATCACACCACTGCACTCCAGCCTGGTGACAGAGCGAGACTCCATCTCAAAATAAAATAAAATAAAATAAAATAAAATAAAAATAAAATAAGAAAAAAAAAACAATTATACATACTAACCTTTGTCAGATTAATAATTGGCAAATATATGTTTTCCTGTTCTGTAGTTCCTTTCTTCACTCTGTTGACTTTTTTTTTTTTTTTCTGTGTGAAAGTCTTTAGTGTAATTTTGCTTATTTTTGCTTTTGTTATTCATGCTTTTGAGGTCTTATCTAAAATATTTTTGCCTAGACCAATGTCATATAGCATTTGTCTTACATGTTTTTCTAGTAGTTTCATTATTTTTGGTTATACATTTAATTTTTTAATTCATTTTGAGTTTATTTTTATATATGATGAGATATATTGGTTTAATTTTACTCTTTTGCATGTATATATGCAGTCTTCCCAGTGTCATATATTGAAGAAATGGTACTTTTCCTATGTGTGTTCTTCTCACCTATGGCAAAATAAGGTGACTGTGAATATGTAGATTTATTTCTGGGATTTCATTCTGTTGTTCTATGTGTCTGTTTTTATTTTTTTATATTTTATTTTATTATT
>NW_022293332.1:0-1238 GCF_002776525.5 Piliocolobus tephrosceles | reverse complement strand
TCAGTTAAAAACGGGAAAGAAGCTTTCTGAGAAACTTCTTTGTGATTTGTGAACTCGTCTCACAGAGTTACATCTTTGTACTCAGGAAGCAGTTTGCTAACACTCTTTTCCTGGAATCTGCAAGGTGATATTTAGGATCCCTTTGGGGGCCCAAGGTGAAAAAGAAAATATCATCACATAATAACTAGAGGGAAGCTTTCTGAGAGATTCCATTCTGATATGTTACTTCACCACACAGAGTACCACACACTGCTTCTCGGCAGAGTTTGCTAGGACTGTTGTCTTGGATTCTGCAAAGTGATATTTGGGAGCTCTTTGAGGGCTATGGTGAAAAAGGATATATCATCAGACAGAAAGTGGCAAGAAGTATTCTGAGAAACTGCATTGCTATGTGTGAGTGCAACTCACAGAGTTACACGTTTCTCTGCAGCTGTCAGTTTGCTAAGACAGTTTGCTTGGAATCTGCAATGGGATTCTTCTTAGCGCAATGAGGCTTACGGTGACAAAGCAAGTGTACTCGGAGGAAAACTGGAAAGAAGCTTTCTTAGAAACTTGTCTGTGATGTGTGAATTCAACTCACACAGTTACACTTATAATCCATGGAGCAGACCACTACCACTGTCTTTTGGAAAACTGAGAAGATCTACTCTGGAAGACGAAGAGGCCTGCGCTGATAGAGGAAATATCATCAGTTAAAAACGGGAAAGAAACTTTCTGAGAAACTTCTTTGTGATCTGTGAATTGGTCTCACAGAGTTACATCTTTGTCTTCAGGAAGCAGTTTGCTAACACGCTTTTCCTAGAATCTGCAAGGTGATATTGGCGATCCCTTTGGGGGCCCATGGTAAAAAAGGAAATATCATCACATTATAACTAGAGGGAAGATTTCTGAGAGATTCCTTTCTGATATGTGACTTCACCACACAGAGTCCACTCACTGCTTCTCGGCAGAGTTTGCTAAGACTGTTGTCTTGGATTCTGCAAAGTGATGTTTGGGAGCTCATTGAAGGCTACGGTGAAAAAGGATGTATCCTCAGACAGAAAGTGGCAAGATGCATTCTGAGAAACTGCATTGCTATGTGTCAGTGCAACTCTCAGAGTTACACGTTTCTCTTCTGCTATGAGTTTCCTAAGACAGTTTGCTTGGAAGCTACAATTAGATTCTTCTTATCGCAAAGAAGCTTACGGTGATAAAGCAACTGTCCACAGAGGAAAACTGGAAAGAAGCTTTCTTAGAAA